>NC_135905.1:14131908-14404408 GCF_964194155.1 Cetorhinus maximus | reverse complement strand
GTGAGATAATGTAACACAATAGCAAAAACATCCGCTCTGAGAGTATCTGAATGGAGCCATTCAGTTAGGGTTGGCAATAAGTACTGTATCCTAAAAGACTGTCTCATATAGGAACTTACTGAAGTTTATAATTCAACGCCTCCTCATTGTCTCACCCATTCTAAAATGGATCCTTGACTAGTGCCCATTTCCTCAAACCACCAATGACTACATGGCTGGTGACTCACCACTCAATGACTTGTTTGTTATTTTTCTTCATAGTGGCTGTGGCCAGAATAGTATCTGGGCCCTTACTGTGGCACAGTAACACTAACAAATAAATGGAGGTGCTACGGCTGATTGCAATTGTCTGTTAGTTATTAGCAGCCTCAATACTGTCATCATAAGATCAGGTCAGAGGCTGGAAATTCTGCAATAAATGACTCACCTTCTGACTCCCCAAAGCCTGTCCACAAACTCCAAGCTACAAGCCAGGAGTGTGCTGGAGTACTCACTTGCCTGGATGAGCAAAGATCCAGACTCACGAAGCTCAGTACCATCCAGGACAAAGCAGTTTGCCTGATTGGCCCTCACCCACCAGCTCAAACATTCACTCCTTCCACCCAGCAAACAATGACTACACAATTAACTATGCAGCAACTATATTGTTTGCTGTATTGTACCAACTATGGTATTTACTGTATTTGCCATACGCCAATTAATGTATTTTAAAATTTATCCAAGGGATGTGAGCATCGCTGGCCAGGTCAGTATTTATTGCCCATCCCGAATTTCCTGTGAGAAGGTGATGGTCAGCCACCTTCTTGAATTGTTGTAGTTCTTGTGGTGTAGGTACATCCACAGTGCTGTTAGCGAAGGAGTTCCAGGACTTGGACCTAACGATGATGAATGATTGGTGATATATCTCCAAGTCAGGATGATGTGTGACTTGGAGTGAAATCTAGAGGTGGTGGTATTTGCATGCTGCTCTTGTCCTTCTAGGTAGTAGAGGCCATGGGATTTGAAAGAGCCATGGCAAGTTGCTGCTGTGCATCTTGTGGAGGGTACGCAGTGCAGCCATTTTATGCTGGTGGTGGAGGGATTGAATGTTAAGCTTGTGGATGAGGGCTAATCAGGCAAACTGCTTTGTCCTGGACGGTGTTGAGTTTCTTGAGTGATGTTGGAGCTGCACTCATCCAGGCAAGTGGAGAGTATTCCATCACACTCCTGACTTGTACCTTGTAGATGATGGACAAGCTTTGGGCAGCCAGGAGGTGAGTTATTTGTTGCAGATTTTCCAGCCTCTGACCTGATTTTAAGACCACAGTATTTAGGCTCCTCCAGTTAAGTTTCTGGTCAATGGTAACCCCCAGGATGTTGATGGTGGGGGATTCAGCGATGGCAATGCCATTGAATGTTAAGGGGAGGTGGTTAGACTCCCTCTTGTTGGAGATAATCATCGCCTGATACCCGTGTATCAGGAATATTAATTGCCATTTATCAGCCTAAGCCTGAATGTTGTCCAGGTTTTGTTGCATGTGTGCATGGACGATATCTGAGGAGTTTAAATGGGGGTTTACTCTATCGATTGTGTTACACCAATTGTGATATTTATAGTAAATGCAAGCCCAAGGAAAAAATACCTCAGCTAGTTCTCACCTGATTCATTCAATATGGCTGGGGAAAAGCAAATGCTTTTAAAATGCTGAATTGACTTTTAATGGTGCCATTCTGGGTGAGCTGCGCCCTAGGGAATTATGGTGCTGAGACTGATTTGTAATACCCAATCTTAACAAGAAAGCAGCTGGACAGCAATGATAAGGAGGGAGGGGGGGTGAACATTTCATTAATAAATC
This sequence comes from Cetorhinus maximus, assembly GCF_964194155.1. Classification (NCBI taxonomy): domain Eukaryota; kingdom Metazoa; phylum Chordata; class Chondrichthyes; order Lamniformes; family Cetorhinidae; genus Cetorhinus; species Cetorhinus maximus. The sequence goes on along the minus strand of NC_135905.1, from coordinate 14,402,573 downwards.
AAACATTAAAATTCAAAACAATAGCAACAGCTTCACTAAAACTGTCTCCGTGATTCAGTCATGTTCAGATCAGGATTGTAAATCACGTGAGGCGATCACCATCGTTATTGTGGATGATAAAGGTACAAAATAGAAGCAGAGTAAAAGGCAATTTAGTCCATTTGGCCCATCCCTTCCAGACATGATGCAAAATCCATTGACACCCTCCACACCCCACCTCCCAGATGGGAGCTGAGATGCTTTCCATATTTGGTTCAGCTTTGTTCCATGCCCTTTCCAATCATGCTGTTCTGTACTCAGCCGAAACCAGTCAGCAGAATTGAATGCAGAGCCATCAGGGTGATCACTCCAGCACCAAGACTGCTTGGAATGATAGCCATGCACTCCAGCATTAACTTCACCCCAGTTCCTCAAAGCAGATTCCCAAGAATAGGGTACACCATCGCCTTCCCAATAGTTCCATACAGTCCAGAATTATTTTCACATCTTGCCATGTCTTCGGTTATAGATTCAGTAACTCATTTGCTTCCTTAATCCCCATCAGACACCTTTGAGAAACAAACCAACGCTGAACCTGTCATAACCAAAGTGTTTCTCTGAAGTCCTTCCAGCTCAGTCCATATTCAGTTCTACCTTCTAAATGTTTGAACATGAAGGGTAGGGATGGGGTTTGCCCTCCTATGATTTTTTCCTCATCCAATCCATAAAACATCACATCCAGTCAATGGACAAGGAGCAAGCTGTGCTTTTCTAACCTCTAGCTGTAGCAGAATTCTGTCCAACCACGGTGTTAAAAATATTGACCCATGAAAGAGGTTTACTGTCATAATCAAAACACTCCCGTCATGTATCCTATTTACACTGAGAAACAAGGCATCATTCACTTACTTGGTAAAAAAATAATTGCAAAACACAGGCCTGCAGCATCAGAACTTCCATTGCCTCTGACTGGGCACAGGGCATCATGGCCCATCTATGGGAGCGCTATGATGTCATTCTCTGCTGGAGCTACTTGGTGCCATTTGGCAAGAAAGTAATCAAAGTCTTTGTGTTCCATTTGGAGAGGGCAGCCTGAGAGTTTTTACAGTGCTGCAATGCCAGCCAGTGTGAGCAAGTAGGTCCTGGCTCTGGTGGCAACTGGTGAGGGGGAAAAGGAGCAATTATTGGCCTCAGCACCACTTGGTCATTGGGAAGGGGAAAAATACACCAAGGTTGTACACCAAATCTTGATTTTTGCAAGTGGGCAGGGGGTGAGGATGAGTCAGCTTCAGTGGTAACGTTCTGGCTTTTGCCCCTTAACCTGCCTGCACTAACTGCCAATTTTCATACAGATGGAATAGTCACTGGGATGAGGCAGCAGATCCTGCACCCGCCAATCGGACTGAATCATGAGCTGGAAGAAGAATCATGATTTAAAAAGCAAGCTCGTTGAGGTAGATTTTACAAATTTGCCCTCAGTCCATTCATCTTAATCCTGAAAATCCTACTGCGGTTCCTGACCTCTGGCCCCAAATTCCTAAAAGGGATGATCCCACAAGCTGGTGCTTCCAGTGGGGAATGAGGTCCATGAGGAATGCACTCTGTGACATTGTGGACCCACAATGAATGGAAAGCCATGCCCAACATTTTGTAAATTAGCTTCCTTCCGAGCACTGGATCAAAGAGACATCTTGAACGTACCCTATACAGACTTGAGCTGACATAGGGAGCCGATGCCCTGGTTCTGATATCACTTACACAGCGGGGGTGAGAGATCTGAAATCTGTACTGAAAGCAGTATCAGTGGAGGAAAAAAAAGACTGAGATTCAATAATCTCACAATTTAAGTCCTAACATCTTCTTCTTTGGTTCAGTGTCAATTTTTGTCTGATCACATGCCTGCGAAGTGCCTTGGGGCATTTTAGTCCATTAAAGCTGTGATATGAATGCAAGTTGTTGTTGCTATGAACCAAAATTACTGCTTAAAACGCTAAACAAAGCAACCCTGGGAAGTCAAGACAGAGCGCATCATTCTCAGTAGTTTGGGGATTGTTTTTTCTGAAACTAAACCCTCTCCATATTAATCCTGCCTGCAGCACTCACAGAAAAAGAACATTTCTCATGTGAAAATTAGGCCAATTTGGAGGAATCTGAATGATTTCCCTCTCCCAGAATATATCCCATTAAGGTCAATTCAGGCTGTTGGTGCACACTGCTCCTTGTTCCAGTTAAGTATAGCGATTTGTTTTCTGACAGGCGATGTTTGAAGCGGTTTATAGATTTAGCCACACTGTGAGAAGGGGCCATCTAAACAATGGCACTCAGCCATGTTGTCAACAGAGCTCAGTGTTGGGAAGTAATAATGGGCTCTTCACCTCCTTGAAACAAATCAAACGCCTGCTGATTCTCTATTCCCCCCGAAGACGGTGTCACTTTAATAAAACAATATCAGAATTTCAAATTCGACAGCCAGGAACCAGGATTTTGGCTCTTCCTTTGGGACATGTACCAACATATTAAAATAGCCCCATAGTGTCAATGGAAAGGTCGTGATACGCCAGAAAAATCAACATTAATTATAGTGGGGCTATGCATGGAAAGTCAGGACAAAGCGAATTTCTCTCCCAGTGCTGTGTAGGTATAGGGATTGGCGGGTTCTGAAGCCAGTGATGCTCCATCTTGTAAGTGTGAAGCAGTAGGCATGGCCACATGACAGGTAGCTTTCTACAATGGGGAAATTCTATTGAGATGTAACTTGGAAATAGGACAGGGTGGTGTTGCCAAAATAAGGAGTGCATGGTAAACGGATGTTAATTTAGAGATATAAAACCAGTTAGTTAAATTATTAACTGAAACGTACAATTACCTGCCAACAAACTCTACTCAGAGGAAAAATCTTCCCATTGTCTGTTTGGGGCGGGGGGCGGGGGGTACAGCTCCAAACACTAATTCAAAGATATGGCATAACAAATGAATCCACTTGGTTGGTTTCAAACAGCGAATTGTCGAATGTGACTCGGGAGCTTGCTGGTACCAACACCAAAGGAAATAAAACTCTAATGAGTTAAAATGACCTTCATCCAGTCTGATACTTAGATTATTGTCATCTCTGACAATGCAGGGGTTAAAAGATTTGGTAAATAACAAAATGGGAGAATTACACTGCATTTCCGAAAAGCTACATAAGATTACAGAAAGCTGGCAATAAAGTACTGTTTTTTTTGTATTAAGGCCCTGTCAGTGCTAAGCTCTTTTATCTTCTTAAAAATATTTTTATTTATATTCATCATGGCCCACTGTCTTATTTTTAAACTGCCCCAGTGGTGAGTTTTTATCTTGTCTTATTGGTTAATATTTAACAGCCTCATTGGTAATATTTAGGCTGCTTCATTTTTAACATTTAACCTGTCCCACTAGTTAATATTTACGCTGTCCCATTGGTTAATATTTAACCGGCCCCATCAGCTAATACTTAACCTGTTTTATGAGTTAATATGAAATGCTCATTAATTGATGTTTAACCTGCCCCATTGTTTCCAAATCCAGCCCCCTGCACCCTCCCCGCCACCACTCCTTTGGCCTATAGGCCACTGTTAGATGCCTTCTAGCTATGTATGAATTCTGACCTTTACCTTCTCGCCTGTGGATTTTTTGGCAGAAGAGCAGGCTAAAAGCCAATTAGGATGAAGTAATGCTACTATTAAAAAGCTATATCAGTGCAATTGAGATGTGGTTTGATTATTAAAGCAATGGTGACAAAGTGAAGTCCCCTGAAATTCTGCAACGCCTTGAGTGATGGCGACCAGTATGTTAATGATGCAGTTTCCAAGGTCAATAAAGTAAAATTAAACACACACTTCTTGTTCAGACACTCCTAACCAGAGCTTCCAAAATGTGTTTTTTAGCCAGGTGTTGAGTCAATGAGAAATGTCTTTTCCAAAGTACGTTGACCAGTTCATTAACTGGGGAATATGGATTCATGGACCCTCTCATTCATGAGCAGGATAAGCACATGCACTTGTGATTTTCTAGGTTGTCAACGTCATCGTCAAATTAGAACCTCTGACAACTATCAGGGGTCAATATTGAAGGCAAAGCCCTTGGCCACATCCTATTGATAGTCTTTTATGTTATATTGTGAAAGTCTACAGGCACAACTGTTAAGAGTATATTAAATGGTTTGGGAGATTAGATGGCTACATAGTTAACTGAGGTTTACTTGATGGCTTTCTTGTACTGAGAGTTGCTTGATCCACAGCATTTAAGCCATTCCTAACATTGTGCCTCAAAAGGTCAAAGTTATCTGAAGATATCGGTTTCCCCCAGCTGGAATGTGGCAGCATTAAAATCTACTTCAAAAGGCAGAACCTGTTTTACTGGAGTAAGCTTTCCTCTCTGTGCGAGGGGAGGTGGAAATCGTAAAAATGTCAATGGTTCTCAGAGTAAACCACGCCACCTCTGCATCATTCTTTTCAATAAAATACAAATTGTATTTTTTTTAACTGTCAGTTTTCAACAATCAATGAGCTTACTTTCCAAAGCAAAGAATTGAAGGATAGAGCCAGTGTTGGTCAGAGCCTCTGACACCTTTGTTAGTTTTCATGTAATTTTATGTACAGTAAATTTTGAGATTCTTGGATCCTTTTCCTAATAAATCTGCCTGTTTCAATGTAGAAGAACAGCCAGCCATTTGCTAGTGTTGCATTCTTTACACTATGTGCCAACCAAGTGAAGGATCTGGCCCACCTGATGTTTGAAACAATACCCTGGGCATCATGTAAAGATAATGGCAGTGATGCCAGGCATCATGCCATGTGAGATACTCTGTAGATAAAAGGTGTTGGCATCCATTATATATTGGACCATACAACAACAACTTATATTTATATAATACCTTTAACATAATGAATCGGCCCAAAGCGTTTCACCGCCAAAGAATGACACTGAGCAACATAAGGACATATTAGGACCGTGTGATATACAGCAGCACTATAATTTTAAATGATGTTGATACATGCCATAAAGTCAGTGTTAGACTGTTGAATGTTCAATTATATCCAGTTCCTCAGTAATGTGTTATTCAAAACTTCTATCCTAACATCAGCAACAGATAAAGGACAGCTTCACTTCTCAATTACTGGCTTATTTGGTTTAAAAGGAGGGGCTACACTCTGTCAAATAGGGTATGCATATTTTATTAAATAACTAAACATGCAAAGAGATACTTTCACACTCATCTCTGACCTAAAGCCTGGGATATTGAAGGTACATGTAGAAGATGGTCCATTATTTGCTAAACGTTCAAGGCGAGTCACAGAATGCCAGATTGGCATGAATACAGAGAGGGAGACCTGATACAATCTCTCTTCACGTAGAGTGTGTAAAATTGCTCTAAAACTGGTGCTGTGAAGGTAGAATTGTGACTCTTCTGCACTAATTCTGAAGCTGTCGTCTGGTTGTTAACTTGTGGACTGACTGACCTCTCGCACAGACTCGGGGAGCAGAGCTTATATTTCCAGCACTTTGAATATATTAGGTGACAGATCATTAGCAACAGCAACGTCTCATAAAGTTTCTTTAACACTGGCTCGTTTTACTACAGCTCATAAACCATTTTCTTTCCAGCTGAAAGTCACAATCTTCAGCGATGCTGTATAAATGCTGAACTATTACTCAGACCAGGAAGCGAGATGGGTTAGCAGTTGCAAGAATTGGGAGGATTTTGTAATGTCTCAATAGTAATATTGAAGAAGTTCTAAGCGTTATTGAATGCAACTGGAATAACATATGGTATTATTCCACTGATAGCCCTCACTTCCTTCTCTCATTGTACCTTTGGGGACATTGAAAGGTGCTGAATGATAACGTGAGCCCATGATGATTTATAAACTATTTTCCTGGATGTTAATGGCGAGAAAAGTAGCAAAAGTTAGCTGTGGCCTTCAGTGATGCTCCAATTATACAAAACATAATGTAGTAAGCTTTGAATCTGCCCTAGTAAACTTTGAACCTGCCCCTATTAATTGGATGGATGTCGTCTTGATATTACTGAGATGGCACCTCTACCATCAAGGAGAACAGAAGCAGCCAAATTCATAAGACTGCCTTTATCTCCAAGTTCTCCTTTAAGTCACATGCCATCTTGACTTGGATAGAGACTGCTGTTCCTTAATTGTCACTGGATCAATAATCCAGGATTCCCTACCTAACACCTTAAGGGAATGCCCTCATGATAAGGACAGCAGCAATTCGAGAAGTCCCCCCCACCAACTCCCAGAGGGCAGGTAGGGTCGGCCAATAAATGTGGTCTTGCTAGTGTCACCTACACCCCAAGAACAAATGGTCAAAAAGCAACTTTGAATCAAAAGGTGTGAATAACAGTCTCTCCATGATCATTTCAGTTAGCGGGTAGATGTAAAAGTGACAAAAGCCCATTTGAATTCAGGTAAAACTTGCCCAATTGGACCGAAAGTCAAAACATTAAATTTTCTCATTTGAGCAGGTGATACCAAAATAGAAGAATGTATGAACTTGATTTCGAATTATCAAAGGTAAATTACAAATGGAGTTACCAATATTTCAGCCGTATATCAGAAGGAAAGCTTTATACAAATATATCTGGATTTTAAAAGTGGGCTGTAATAAATTCACTCAATAGAGTTCAGCTCAACAGTTCCTATAGGAACACGGGAACAGAATTTGGCCATTCGTCCCTTTCCTGCCTTCAATCATTGCTGATCTGTAGCTCAGCTCCATTTATCTGTCATTGTTCCATTTTCCTTATTCCCTTACCCAACAAAAGTCTATCAATCTCAGTCATAGTCCAAATCATAAACAAGTTTAACAGCATTCTACAAGGTTTACCTAGGAAGATTGCATCAATAAAAAGTAAAACAGAGCCTATTTGAGTTAATTCACAGGCTGGAATTTATTGCATAGCTGTAATGTTATATTAAATAAAATCTTTAATGCAGTTAAACACCCAAAGCTGCTCCACAATTTGATGTCAGAATCTAGTGGGAGTATCAGAGAACTAACAGGAGGAGGTTGAAAGTGTTGTCAAAGACGCTGGGCGGAATCGTCCCAGACTTGCACTAAGTGCGGTAGCGGGTGGGTAAAATGTCGTTTTACCTGCCGGCCGTGATGGTGGGTTTTCACGCCGTATTGTCCCAAACCTGTCACATTATTTATGCACTCCCGGGAAACACACCATTTCCATGGCGAGCAGACTCTCATTCGCCCGCCCGCTTCATCATGCCGGGCGCTATATTTAAAGTCCAGCCTCAAGCACATATCTCAGCGCTTCCACACCACCACTGGAAGACAGGATGGCTCCGAAAGGCAAAAAGACTGCAGCCCCTCGTTTCAGCGACGTGTCTCTGGAATGCCTTTCGGATGCAGCGGAGTCCCGCTGCGATGTCCTGTACCCCCGCTCTGGCCGCAGCGTGGGCAGTAGCGTCACCAACCAGGCTCGGGACGTGGGATGGCAGCGGTGGTCAGCGCCAACCTCCTTCAAAAGGGAACAGCCACCTAGTGCCGCAAGAGGATGAGTCAATTCCTGTTTCACCAGAGTAAGTCACTCTTCTCATCACTCGCAAATCACACTTACAAACCCAGCACACACCCACAGGGCCCTCGTTCACTGCCAGTTCAAGGGACATCACCATTCACTCTCTCACACACACCGTCATTGTCCTCATCCCATCCAGGCATCCCATCAATGCCTGAAATAAAGGTTCTCACTGCCTTTGAAAACAGAGCCATTCAGCTGGCTGGCGAGGATCTGGACTGTTTCTGCACTGGCGGTGAGGTCGGCGCTGCTCAACCAAGTCAGGGCCCAGCAGTGCAACATCCATCAGACAACCATGCTGTGAATGATGTGTCCTCTTTCACCAACCACTGCCATACACTAATTATCTCTCCTTCCGCAGGCACATCTGAGTGCCCATGACTCAGGACCTCCAATCAAGCCCCGAAAACACCTCTGAAGAGGAATCTGAAGGCACCTTCCCTGAAGTCCCATCACAGCGCTCACCCACACCCTCCACCAGCGCAGAGACACACACCTCAGTGGGACCTAGCTTTAGAGTAGCCTGAGGATCACAATCTGGTGAGCACATCGCACTGTCTGATCCACAGCAGGTGGAGGCAGGGACTTCCCAGGTTTCCAGCACTCAGAGGATTGCTGGAGGCCAGAAACTTGCTGAGTCTGAGTCAGAGGACGAGCCTCTGGACTCGGTCATGTCACAGTTGCTAGAGATGCAAAGGCAAGGCAGGAACATCAGGAAAGGATGTTTCCTGATGCTGCACTCTTTAGATTGCAATGCATGATGGAGGAGTCTACCCGCCTTCACTCTGAGGTGAAAGTGCCAACATGCCAATGCACCGAAGTCAACACTGGCAGGATGGCGGCTGCCATGGAGATCTTGGTCCAGGACGTCACTCCTGCACTGCTGCACAGGCTCAACTCCATTGCTGAGACCATAGTTGGCCTCCAACAGTGCATACGCGAGAGGGGTGTGGGACAGCTCAATATCACTCTAGCTGCCCCTTCTGCCCACACAGTCAGCCTGGGGCCCTCGGGCGCCCATAGGGAGGAGGATCAGCAGGTGCACACTCCGGGCCCATCCATCACGTGACTCCGAGAGTGTCCGACCCATCCAAATCCCTTCTTCCTGTGACCTCAGCAGCTCCAGCTGCACAGGCCAAGGAGGGTGCCACTGCCATATAAGAATTAGGATCGGGAGTAGGGAATTCAGCCCCTCGAGCCTGTCCCGCCATTCAATACGATCATGGCTGATCTCATTTCGGCCTCAACTCCAATTTCCCGCCACCTCCCCATAACCTTTCAACCCATTACTAATTAAAAATCTGTCTATCTCCTCCTTAACTTTATTCAGCGTCCCGGCATCCACTGCACTGTGAGGTAGTGAATTCCACAGATTCACGACCCTTTGAGAAAAGTAATTCCTCCTCATCTCTGATTTAAATCTACCACCCCTTAGCCTAAAACTATGGCCTCTCATTCTAGAATGCCCCACAAGGGGAAACATCCACTCCACGTCTACTTTGTCTATCCCCTTTAGCATCTTATATACCTCAATTAGATCTCCTCTCATCCTTCTAAACTCTAGCAAGTACAGGCCTAAACTGCTCAATCTCTCCTCATAAGACACAGCAGGACCCCAAAAGCAGACAGGGGGCCTCCAAGTCTCTGCCCTCCAGAGATGCCCGCCAAGGTCATCACAGACAGGGTATCACAGTCAGCAGGCTGCATCCACCTCCACTGTGGATGTCCGGGGAGCACCAAGACGTAGCGGCAGGGTTAGGAAAAATAAGAAGAATTAGCTGCACAGCCTGGGCACGGGTGTTAATCACTTATACATACTGTTCACTATTGTCAATAAACTCCCAAGGATGTCTCCCTGCCTATGGCTCCTTGTTCTGATGAGCAGTGTTCTTGTCACTCAGATGTGAAACCTTTCTGCACAAGATAAAGGCAGGTGTCTCAGTCCAGGGCCTCTTCCCTGTGTCTGTGCAGCCTTCAGACCACAGTGATGGTCCAGCCTCACACTCCCTGGAAACATTACTGATGCCTGCACCTCGGCGGTGCTGGTCATTGCTGCCAGAATGTAGTGGGAAGGTGCCACAGAGTTCCCTCATTCTCTCTGTGTGCTCTCAGCACCTTTAAGGTGGGGCTGGCCCCCATCTCTTCAGCATCTGTGACCGGTGACACTGTGCTCCTGAAGGGCTCAGGTGCTGAAGGCAGACAAAGGATCAGATGCTTCTAAAGTTTCATGGCTGTGTCTCTATATGACCCTGATCACAGAGCACAAGTGAGCTGCCCTCAGCCAGACAGGAGTCAGACATTCTCAGACGCTATGTGAAGATCTATGGAGTGTCCTCACTGCATGTCATCATCATCCTCCTGCAATCGAGCGACTATTAGGGCCTCCACGGTGTCACCATGACAGGAGCCTTATCACAGAGGGTATTGGCGCTGCCATAAGCCAGACTAGAGTAAAAGGTTCACAAATGCAATGTGAGGATCTATGGTGTCTCCTCACTGCATGTCGCCATCATCCCCCACAAATCTGGCAGCTATGAGGGCCTCCCAGGCACGTCTGCCTTGTCTGTCCAGTGCAAGGGCCTCATCGCCTTCATCATTGTCTTCGAGGACCTCCTCACCCTCATCCCTGACGCATCCTCCTCATTGGAGGAGACCTCCAGCTCCTCCAGCTCCTCCTCAGCCACCGCATCTCCCTGTTGCAGCGCCAGGTTGTAAAGGGCGCAGCAGACGATGATGCGTGATACCCTCTGCGGACTGTATTGCAGGGCTCCACCAGACCGGTCCAGGCACTGGAACCTCATCTTCAGCATCCCGATGGTCTGCTCCATCAAGTTGTGAGCTGCAGCATGAGATTCATTATAACGTCGCTTTGCTGCAGTCTGAGGCCACCACACAGGTGTCACCAGCCTCGGCCTCTTAGGGTAGCCCTTGTCCCCGAGGAGCCAACCCTGCCGCCTCTGTAGACCCTGGAAGATGTCAGGGACCTATGAGTGACTGAGGATGTAGGTGTTGTGCACACTCCCTGGAAACTGTGCGCTGACCTGCAGGATGCATTTATGGTGGTCACACATTCAGCGAATGGAATCCCTTGCAGTTGATGTAGTCCACCATGTGTAGCAACATAGACCTGAGCGCCATCTGAGTGCAGTCAATAGCACCCTGCAACTGTGGGAAACCCGGAATCTGGGTGAATCCAATCGCTCTTGCATCCTGGCTGTCCTGGTCCTGGGCGAAATGCACAAAGTTGTGTGCCCCTTGCAAAGATGGCATCTGTGACCTCATAGATATATTTGTGGGTGGAGGCTTGTGAGATCCCACAGAGGTCACCTGTGGAGCTCTGAAAGGAGCCACTGGCATAGGAATTGAGCGCCACAGTCACTTTCAGAGCCACTGGCAATGGATGCCCTCCATGTCCCCATGGCACCAAGTCCTGCACTAGCTGGCAATGTGAGCAACCAGTTCCTTAGACATGCGCAGTCTTTGGCGACACTGGTTCTTGGTTATCAGCAGGAATAACAGGCTGTGTCTATAGACCCTGGGTGTTGCTAGGCGCCGGCCAATGACGGCTCGCTGTGGCTCTTTGGCAGTTTGTGCGGGAGCCCCAGACGCCCCTTCTTCCTGAGGTTGCTGCTCCTGTCTCTGTGCAGCCAGGAGTCTCAGTCGCTCTCTCCCCTGTCGTCTTCATGCTCTGTAGACCACCAGGCATACAGCTAGTTCACCAGGCTCCATAATCCTCATGTGGTCCTCCTGCAGGATGGAAGAGAGAGACACATGGGTTAGCATGGCCGTACTAAGAACCTGTCCTGGTTAAGTCTGAAGGCCCCTTAACAATTCCTGTAGAGTGCTGCCTACCACTTGGATGGCCAGAGTTTAGTGCGCTGCATGGCTGCCTGAAACCCCACCACCTCTGCCTCACTCCACCTGACCGACTGGTGGCAGCTTTGCCCATTGGACTGCAGGCTGTGCCCTCAGCTTAGACACAGGCATTCTCCTAGCTCACACTGCAAGGCTGCACTGTTAGCCTGAACCATGGGGGAGACTGGTTCAAACCGGGATGCTGACATCGCAAGGGGCTGTGAGCAGTGACTGCGCCATGGCCAGCATTAGCGAGGAGATTGTACAACATGTGCAGTCATCCAACTGTACTGCAGTCCAGCAAAATGCTCATGACTTTGCTGTCTGTGTAGGGGGGCAGGGGGAGGGTTGGTGGGGGGTGGGGGGTGGGGGGTGGGTGAAAATCTTTGGAGCACTTGGTGGCACAATGATGCCTCTGCATTGCTCGAGTGGGCAGATAAGCTAGAAGCCCGATTCCTATCATATCAATGTGGCTGCACCTGAACTCTCTGAGTCGCAGAGGAATGGTCATTTTCTACAGATTTCCCTAATGTGTGGTCACTTCCCTTACCCACCCTACTCTCCCACCACATCCCACCCCCCTAACCCAAATGCTTATGTGCTATAATCAATGGCAGGCCCTTGTCTCCCCCCCACAACAAGTCGCCTCAATGGCAGGGCTGCCTTTAACCCCGACCCCCCAGCACCCCTCCAAGGCCCAACAGTTGACCCTGGCGAGTGCTGCATAATGTCACTGTGTACTCAGCTTCGAGCTCCCCTCTGGGTGCAGCCCGCCAAGTGCGCGTCGTTTATGCGCTGTCGTGAAACATGTCGGCGTGTTTTCCCGTCGACATGGACTGATGATCCAGCAGTGGGTGGGGGGTGGGGGGTGGAGGGGATGGGGAGAATATTCTGGCAGGCAGGTCTCATAATGATATGCTAATGTATTACAATGAGGTTCCCGATGTCCGATGGTGGGAATCGCGGCCCGCCAGCAGTGGGCTGAGTGGACAATCACAACCTAGTTTCCCACCGTCCTAAAACCAAACGCGCCATATTGTCCACTCATGCCACCGAACACGCCCGACGCCAGCGGGCAGGGAAAATCCCACCCGTTGGCTTTCAGGGAGCTTTTGAAGGTGGGCTGGGATAAAAAGGGAGGGTTTCTGTCGCGCTTTCCCAGAGAGGGTGACTGAGGTGCTGCCAGTAGTGGAGTGAAAACAATGTGGAACCTTGAACAGAGCAGATGGTGGAGGAGCATTGAGTGTGAGACGGGAGGTGGAGCTGGAGCAGGTCACAAGGTGGAATGAATCCATGGAGGGATATGAAGGACAAGGATTTTGAAGTCAATGTACTGAGGGTTGGAGAGGGAATTCAGACCAGTAGGAGGGGATAATAGATGATTGATGTGGAGCACAGAAGTCCAGGGAGGAGGCACTGAGATCATTGGGGCTTATCTGTCTGGTGTTTTGAGAGAGATCAAACAAGAATTATTGAACTAACTGTGCCATTCGCAATTTCTCCTCTCAATGGTTCTATTAAAGTAAATAGAATATCTCAGTGAAACAACTATTTCAGTCGTCTTCACAAAAGTCTTGGGTGTTTTCTTGTCAAAGTGCTTATGGCCTGTACCCTCGCTGAGAACATTTTTGGCGGGGTTGGGGGGGTGTGGGGGGCACGTGGTGGGTGTGGGTGTATAATAGGTCAGGTGGCACGCCCACAACCATCCCGGCCACCTTCGAACTGGACCCCATCATATGCCAGGTGGGCAGGCACCAAATCGGCAGCCCACCCACCGTGTGTAAATAAACAATTAAAGGCTTGTCTTGTTAGCAAGTCTAATAAATATGGCTGACTTGGGCAGGCGGGCAGGAGGGGGAAGGAGTGGGCAGGAGTGGGCAGGAGTGGACAGGAGTGGACAGGAGTGGACAGGAGTGGGCAGGAGGAGGCAGGAGTGGGCAGGAGGGCAGGAGTGGACAGGAGTGGACAGGAGGGTAGGAGTGGGCAGGAGTGGGCAGGAGGAGGCAGGAGTGGGCAGGAGGGCAGGAGTGGACAGGAGTGGACAGGAGTGGGCAGGAGTGGACAGGAGGGTAGGAGTGGGCAGGAGTGGGCAGGAGGAGGCAGGAGTGGGCAGGAGGGCAGGAGTGGACAGGAGTGGACAGGAGTGGGCAGGAGGGCAGGAGTGGACAGGAGTGGGCAGGAGTGGGCAGGAGGGCAGGAGTGGACAGGAGTAGACAGGAGTGGGCAGGAGGGCAGGAGTGGACAGGAGTGGGCAGGAGGGCAGGAGTGGACAGGAGTGGGCAGGAGTGGACAGGAGTGGGCAGGAGTGGACAGGAGTGGACAGGAGGGCAGGAGTGGACAGGAGTGGGCAGGAGTGGACAGGAGGGCAGGAGTGGACAGGAGTGGACAGGAGGGCAGGAGTGTGCAGGAGTGGGCAGGAGGGGGCAGGAGTGGGCAGGAGGGGGCAGGAGTGGGCAGGAGTGGACAGGAGTGGACAGGAGTGGGCAGGAGTTGACAGGAGTGGACAGGAGTGGGCAGGAGGGCAGGAGTGGACAGGAGTGGACAGGAGTAGACAGGAGTGGGCAGGAGTGGGCAGGAGGGCAGGAGTGGACAGGAGTGGGCAGGAGTGGGCAGGAGGGCAGGAGTGGACAGGAGTGGGCAGGAGTGGGCAGGAGTGGGCAGGAGTGGACAGGAGTGGACAGGAGTGGGCAGGAGTGGGCAGGAGTGGACAGGAGGGCAGGAGTGGACAGGAGTGGACAGGAGTGGACAGGAGTGGACAGGAGTGGGCAGGAGTGGACAGGAGTGGGCAGGAGTGGACAGGAGGGCAGGAGTGGACAGGAGTGGACAGGAGTGGACAGGAGTGGGCAGGAGTGGACAGGAGGGCAGGAGTGGACAGGCCGTGTATTATGACCTACATGGAAAAATGCAGGAAGGAAGGAATGTCCACCTCATTCAGAGGGAACCCTCTATGCACCGAGGACAACTGCCCAAGATGTCAACCCCCACTTTCTGCACCACCTGCCCTCCAAAACCTGCCCCCTCCCTGGATCCAGGATCCCTCCCCACCCTAAAACCCTGGGACTTTCCTTTCTGCTACAGCCATCCATCTTCTTCTTGCTGCTTCCTGCAGTCCTGGCAGTGCCCATTACTGAGCTCTGGCACTGCCAGTACTGCGGGAGCTGCTGGCCAGTTTGATTGGCCGCCAGCTCCTGAAGACAGAGGGTGGAAGTCCCACTCTCAGCCAATTGATCCCACCTGCTGTACGTTATGGCCGCGGGGGTGGGTTTTATCCCACGTGTCAGCTTCCGGCTGGCTCTCCTTCTGGGCCGTAAGCAGTCTGCACCCCCCTGTAAAATGGAGTCCCAAGTGTTGTGTACACAGAGCCGCACAAGGACAAGACAAGTCCACTTGGAAGGTGGAGGCCATTACCAGAGCTTCAGAAGACAGGAACAAGAAGAGGCCATTTAGCCCTTCCAGCTAGTCCCATGGTTCAATGAGATCACGGCTGATTAGTGACCTAACTCCACATATCCTCATTTGTCCCAATTCCCTGAACACCTTTGGTTAAGGAAAATCTCCCATTCTCAGTGTTTATAATCAACAATTGATCTGGTGTCAATTGCCATTTGCAGAAGAGAGTTTCAAACTTCTTCAACACCCCTTGTGTTGTGTTATACACCAATCGCTCATAGGGGATTGCGTAAACTTGTTGTGGGTTCATTTATTAAGATTAGGCACACGAGAACTTTTATACATACGTAGAAAGCTTGAAGACATCAGCAGCAGAGCTGTGTGTGTGCTCTGCTCAAAAGGAAAAGTGAAACTAACACTGGATTGCACGACCCAATTCCCTTCTCGTGATGTCATGCTGCTATCCCTTAAAGACATATTACAATACTTTGTGTTTAGAAATGTTCCTAATTTCACACATGAAAGATCTGGCTCTAGTTTTTAGACTATATGTCCCCTAGTCCTAGATGTCCCAACTAACGGAAATAGTTTATCTCTATCTACCCTATCTGTTTCCCTTAGTATCTTGAAAATATCAAGCAAAGCAAATTTCCAGGTTTGTGTAATCTCTCCTTGTATCTTAACCCTTGGAGTCCAGGTATCATTCAGGTTAATCCACATTACGCTCTCCCTCCAAGGTCAATATGACCTTTCTAAATTATGGATGCCGAGGACCAGACATTCAGCTGTGGTCCTAACAGGCTTTGTATAGCTGAAGTATAACTTCTACTGCCTTGTATTCTCGTCCTCTAGATATAAAAGCCAGAATTCCGTTAGTCCTTTGGACTATTTTCTGTACCTGTCCAGGACATTTTAACAAGGTGTACATGAACTCCTGAGTCTTGAGGATGCTGGGTTCGTGTTTGGGAAATAAGGATGGCAGGTAGGGTGAGGGAAGGCGAGGTAATGTCCCAAAGGAGGAATTAAAATAGAAAATAAAGGCCAGAAGGAGATCACTGGTTCTCCTGAGAGAACAGCAGAGGCAGGGAAGTGTTTAAGGCTCCTTAAATCAAGCCTGAGGCTTATAGCAGCCAAGGCATCAACCCTATCAGTGCACTGTAAACAGAGATATAGGTTTGTGCAGATAATCTCTCTTATTTGATTATGAGGCACATAAGTCATATTCTGAATTCATGATATTTAAAGCAGCACTAAAATGAAAAGCTGTCCTCTCTACATTTGGGGACTAATGGTATAGCATCTATTTCTGAGAGGTCTTTTTCACTGAACTGAAACATTTGAAAAATGAAACATTTTTTAATGAGCTGAGCTTTTTTTCATTGAAGTGTAATTTTTTTTATACTTTCACAGGGTGTGGGCATCACTGGAAAGGAGAGCATTTGCTGTCTATCCCTGATCGCCCTTGAACTGAATGGCTTGCTGAGGCCATTTCAGAGGGCAGTTAAGAGTCAGCCACATTGCTGTGGGTCTGGAGTCACATGTACAAAGAACAAAGAACAAAGAAAAGTGCAGCACAGGAACAGGCCCTTCGACCCTCCAAGCCTGCGCTGTTCCTATTACCTGTCAAACTAAAACATTTTGCACTTCCGGGGTCCGTATCCCTCTATTCCCATCCTATTCATGTATTTGTCAAGTTGCTTCTTAAACACCACTATCATACCTGCTTCCACCACCTCCTCTGGCAGCGAATTCCAGACACTCACTACCCTCTGCGTAAAAAACTTGCCCCGCACATCTCCTCTAAAGTTTTCTCCTCTCACCTTAAATCTATGTTCCCTAGTAATTGACTCTTCCACCCTGGGAAAAAACTTCTGACTATCTACTCTGTCCATGCCACTCATAATTTTGTAAACTTCTATCAAGTTGCCCCTCAATCTCCGTCGCTCTAGTGAGAACAATCCGAGTTTCTCCAACCTCTCCTCATAGCTAATAACCTCCAGACCAGGCAGCATCCTGGTAAACCTCCTCTGCACCCTCTCCAATGCCTCCATATCCTTCTGGTAATGTGGTGACCAGAATTGCACGCAATATTCCAAGTGTGGCCTGACCATATTTAATATTAGGATTGAAGCTGGAAAAAGCCATAAATGTGATTTTGCATTTTGGTTTGGAGCATTTAATACAAAGCAAAGCGATAATAATGAATCGATACAAGACATTGGTTGCATCTCAGTTTGAGCACCTGTTGAGATTGGGCACCTCATCATCGACAACATATTATAGCCATAGAAAAGTTGTGACGCTGTTTTAATAGGAAAATACCAGGGAAGAGCAGATATGAATATGATAAGAGACCTGGAAAAACTAGAATTGAATTCATTAGAACAGAGAAGGTTGAAGAGGGGCATTTAAATTTAAATGAAACATTTACATTTTTGACAGAATTTAAGATGGTTAATAGTGGAATATTATTTCCACTTGTCAGTGAATCAGTAACAAAGGGGAATAAATTTAGGATTAGTAATAAAAGGGTAAAGGAATGTGGAGTTCATTACTGCAAACAGATATCGAAATTGAGTCCAATACATCACCTAAGAAAGATTTAATAAACAACTGAAAAGGAAAAAGGTTAAAGGATATGTAGAACTAACAGAAAAGTATGAATAGGATAAGTAACACTCACATGGAGCTAATGTTGGCAGAGACACTATGGGTTGAATGGTCTCCTATTGTGCTGAAATTGTTATTTTTATGAAATTACTGCTTTCAATGTAATTTTGTCATTTGGGATTTGATGTGAGAATATTCAATGACAGAACAGGGTTGGTCACTCAGTAACGTGTATAGCTGCTCTGCTGCATACTTTAAAAAAATTACTGCTAAGGTCTGAAAGTTCTCACTGTTCCAGGTCTTATCTCATGTTACGTGTGTTCTGACCAAAGGCAGGTCCTTGGATAATTGTCCCTTGTTCTCACTTATCACCCCACCAGCCTCCGCATTCAAAGGATCATCCTCCGCCATTTCCGCCAACTCCAGCATGATGCCACCACCAAACACATCTTCCCTTCACCACCCCTGGTGGCATTCCATAGGGTTCGTTCCCTCCGTGACACCCTGGTCCACTCCTCCATCACCCCCTACTCCTCAACCCCCTCCTACGGCACTCCCCATGCGAACGCAAGATATGCAACACCTGCCCCTTCACTTTCTCTCTCCTCACTGTCCAAGGGCCCAAACACTCCTTTCAAGTGAAGCAGCATTTCACTTGCACTTCCCTCAACTTAGTCTACTGCATTCGTTGCTCCCAATGCGGTTTCCTCTACATTGGAGAGACCAAACACAGACTGGGTGACCGCTTTGCAGAACACCTGCGGTCTGTCCGCAAGCATCACCCAGACGTCCCTGTCGCTTGCCATTTTAACACTCCACCCTGCTCTCTTGCCCACATGTCTGTCCTTGGCTTGCTGCATTGTTCCAGTGAAGCTCAACGCAAACTGGAGGAACAGCACCTCATCTTCCGAATAGGCACTTTACAGCCTTCCGGACTGAATATTGAGTTCAACAATTTTAGATCTTGAACTCCCTCCTCCATCCCCACTCCCTTTCCATTTCTTCCCCCTCCTTTTTGTTTTTTCCAATAATTTATATAGATTTTTCTTTTCCCACCTATTTCCATTATTTTTAAATGTATTCCACCCATCATTTATCTATACCTTTTATGCCCTTTTAGTCTTATTTCACCCCATCCCCACTAGAGCTATCTGTACCTTGCTTGTCCTACTATCCACTCTTAATTAGCACATTCTTTTAGATAAAATCACCACCTTCAACACCTCTTTGTTCTTTTGTCTGTGACATCTTTTGGTTATCTCCACCTATCACTGCTTGCTTGTCCCTACAACCACCCCCCACCCCCCAAACCAGCTTATATTTCACCCCTCTCCTATTTTTACTTAGTTCTGTTGAAGGGTCATTCGGACTCGAAACGTTAACTGTATTCCTCTCCGCCGATGCTGCCAGACCTGCTGAGTTTTTCCAGGTATTTCTGTTTCTGTTTCTGTTTTGGATTTCCAACATCCGCGGTTTTTTGTTTTTATCTTGGGTAATTGTCTCCTGATGCTTTGTCTTGAGCAGCTTTTCTTGGCAGTATTTGTCATGTAGGCCAGACCAGATCAGGATGGCAGATTTCCTTCCCTAAAGGACATTAGTGAACCCAGGTAGGGGTTTTTTTTTACATCATTTAGCCATCACCATTACTGAGACTAGCTTTTGTTTTTAAAGTCCAGATTTTTTGATCTCAAATTCCACCAGCTGCCACGATGGAATTTGAGCTCATGTCCCCCACACATTAACCTGGTCCATCTGAATTACTACTGCAGTGATGTTACCACCATCATTCAATAGCATATCTGGTGGAATATGATGAGAAGGAAAACTTAAAAAATAGAAAAAGGTTGTGACAAATTTGACTAATTACAAAATAAACTAAATGATGAATGAGGAAAAAGAAACCCATGCAAGGAAAGGAGAAAGCTGCTGAAATATGAAGAGACAGACTATTTACTCAACGGTCACAATACAGGCGATGGGACCAAATTTGGAGTATCTGATATTTTCACCAGCTTCTTTGATTTAATTTAAGGGAAGCACCTGGAAAACATATATTTAATCCAGGATCCTGAAAGCTACTTTACATGATGCAAGCATTAAAATATCTCTGTAAAAGCTTCAGTTTCAGAAAATTAGAAAACATCCTTCAGTTTAGGAAGATTCCAAACAGGGGTGAGAAGCCCTGTGATTTTTGACAACAGTATCTAGTGTTGATGTCTTGTTAAATTATATGGTTAAGGATTGTTAATTATATTGTTAAGGTTAAGAGAAACAGGTGATGGGTATTCGTTGTCTTTGATTGAAACCTTTAAGATCCTGAGGGGCCTTGACAGGGTGGATGTGGAGAGGATGTTTCCTCTTGTGGGAGAATCTAGAACTAGGGGTGACCGCTCATTTAGGACAGAGGTGAGGAGAATTTTTTTCTTTCAGGGTCTTTGGAACACTCCCTCAAAAGGCAGTGGAAGCAGAGCCTTAGAATATTTTTAAGGCAGAGCTAGATAGATTCCTGAGAAGCAAGGGGGTCAAAGGTTATCGGGGTTAGGCAGGAGTGTGGAGCCGAGGTTACAATCAGGTCAGCTATGATCTTATTGAATGGTGGAACAGGCTCGAGGGGCCGAGTGGCCTATTCCTGTTCCTAATTCGTATGGCCATATGTTGAGCACGTATAAATAAGGGACAGCTGGGACACTGGATTGAATGGGAGGAGAGCTGTGAGACTCAGCAAGTCAATAAACTCTCAATAAAGAAAAGCTCTGTATCTTGGTTTCAGCTTCACCAATTGGCTTGGATCCTATTAACATCTAGGTGTTACATTCTAACCAAAGGACAACCAACCAGAGGAGTTTGTCAACACTCCCCTCCCCTGCCAATAGTCCCAACCAGAGGTGCAGGCATAATTACCATAGAGCCAGTGGGCAGCGACTGAGTGCCAAGGGGCAGCTAGCTGGCTCCTTGCTGGTAGAAGGTGGTCTGCCAGTGGATGGTCTATCTTCACGGAGAGTGGGTAACCTGGAGCAGCAACAGCAGCCCCGGTTACTTTTGTGCAGCCTGGCGCAAAGCATCTGCTTCTCCCTTTATCCCACAAGAGTAAATTAAAACTTACCTGCAGGGCTCACATTCAGCTAAATTTCCAGCCGGCAGTGTGGGGAGTGTGTAGAGTCCCAGTGCTGTCCGAGAATGACAGTTGGGGTCCTATGTGGGTATAGGACCCAGATTAAAAGAGCCTACCAATTGGCTCAGGCGGGTGCTTTGGCTGGTCAATGTCAGACTTGTCTAATGTTGCTGTCGGGCAGACTGGGAGCAGAAATGGGTGCGAGGCTTTTCTTCCACGATTTTAAGGGAACTACTGTCCGCCTCCTGCCAGGGTCCTAGTGGAAACCCTGACCCTAGTTTCTAGTTCCTCACCGGCATTCTGAAATTCTCGCAGTTGATAAACATGAGTCCCCTCACTGCCAAGGCAGAGCTTTGATCTTTTCTTCCCCGAATTCCATACTTTCTGGTAGCACTTAGCACTTTGAAAGCCAATCTTGGCGCACGTGCAGAGCCAGTCAAAATATTCCGATTAAACAGTAACTTGACACACGAGCAAAATGGAACGGAATATCAGCTGCTGCGTCTCCTCAGCAAAGTGTCTGACTGAAACTAGAATCGCTTCATCTGTGGGGAGCTTGAGGTCTGCCCAATGCCATCATTTTTCCAGACACACCGAGGAACACACAGCCCCACACCCAAGCACCAGGGCTGCAGACTTGGCAAACAGCAAAGGTATGAAAATAAAGGAAGAGATTAGGAGGGTGATCAGAACCTCTTTTCTCACTTTTCGCTTTTCATTCTCCACTAAATTGGATAAGTGATTATATCATCATAAAAACAGTGGAGGAACTCGAATCACTTTGCCTCTGTTTGTTACTTTTTTTCTCCTGGGGACTTGAAGCGATGCCAATATATATTTCTTATATAAAAGCGGAGTTGCTTTTATCGAGACACAAACTACCTGAAATATGTTAGCGAGCAGCGTAATGGGAACCAGAGCCAGGGACAAAATGGAACAAGGAGTGCTATTTGAAGAACGAGAATGTGCTTCCTGAAAGAGCAGAGTTAATGGGAATTTTCAAAAAAGGATCAGATAAGTAATTGAAAAGTAAAAAAAAAATTCATGGCCATGGTGAATGGGGGATTGGGATGAAGCTGACAGCTCTTTCAAAGTGCTAGCATGGAGATGATAGGCCAAATGGCCTTCTTCTGTACTGCACGATCCTATAATTCTGTGATCCTCACAGATAACAGGAAAAGGCACTTCATTTATACCATATTTTGGGTGTCTGGGCACAATGTTAAACTCTAAACCCCAAATATTCATTCCCCTTTATGTAATGGTCTTGAAAACAGCTTCAACAAATATTCATTCCCATTTATGCAATGGTCTTGAAAACAGCTTCAACAAATATTCATTCCCATTTATGCAATGGTCTTGAGTACAGCTTGGTTTTATTTTCCTTCCTTCCACTTAACAAGGTTTGAAGTTCCACATAGGCTTCTCCAGGTCTCCTTTTGTAGCTTTGGGAGAAGATCAGCAGAAATCCTGGAAACATACCTGGAGCTCACCAGAACTTGTCTTGGGAATTCAGGGCCAAAGAGAATCTTTCCTCACCATTTCTTTCAGGGCAGCACCACAACTTAGCTACCGTGTTCACTGACCTCCCATTCAATTGGACCCTTGGGTAAGTCAATGACGTATTTAAACTGAAGGAATAGTTCGGTAAACACGAGAGATATGAGGCAGAGAACTTGATCACTCCAACCAGCTAAGTCACAATTTTGAGTTGGGGTTTCTCTTCATACTGATCATTTATTGTGCTCCTTGTGTCAGATGGTACTGAAGCAGTGTTTTTTTTGATATTCTTTCACAGGATGTGGGCATCGCTGACTAGGTCAGCATTTATTGCCCATCCCTAATTGCCCCTGAGAAGGTAGTGGTGAGCTGCCTTCTTGAACCGCTGCAGTCCATGTGTTGCAGGTGCACCCACAGTGCTGTTAGGGAGGGAGTTCCAGGATTTTGACCCAGTGACAGTGAAGGAATGGCGATATATTTCCAAGTCCGGATGGTGTGTGGCTTGGAGGGAGCTTGCAGGTGCTGGTGTTACCATGTGTCTGCTCCCCTTGTCCTTCGAGGTGGTAGTGGTTGCGGGTTTGGAAAGTGCTGTCGAAGGAGCCTTGCTGAGTTGTTGCATCTTGTAGATGGTACACACACTGCTGCTACTGTGCATCGGTGATGGAAGGGTTGAATATTTAAGCTGGTGGATGGGGTGCCAGTCAAGTGGGCTGCTTTGTCCTGGATGGTGCCGAGCTTCTTGAGTGTGTTGGAGCTGCATTCATCCAGGCAAGTGGAGAGTATTCCATCACACTCCTGACTTATGCCTTGGAGATGGTGGACAGGTTTTGGGGAGTCAGGAGGTGAGTTACTCGTTGCAGGATTCCTAGCCTCTGACCTGCTCTTGTAGCCACAGTATTTATATGGCTAGTCCAGTTCAGTTTCTGGTCAATGGTAACCCCCAGGACGTCGATAGTGGGGGATTCAGTGATGGTAATGCCATTGAATGTCAAGGGGTGGTGGTTAGGTTCTGTCTTGTTGGAGATGGTCATTGCCTGGCACTTGCCTCTTTCATGCCTGTATGTATGATTGCTTAGGACAGTTTTAAAGAGGAAAATTAAGGGGCGATGAATTTCTATGCTCATGAAGAGGGGAAGAATCAGGCCTGGGAAATGGATTGCTTCACTCTAACCTTTATCACCATCAAGCGGCCTCAAGTCAGGCAGGGCACGGAACAAACCTCTGCCTTGTTTGCCTAGTAAAGCCCCACAGCCAATCACAGCAGAGCAGCAGCCATTGTAGCAATGGGGTTTGTTGGTGCAACATTGTAAACGTGTTACATTGTGTAATAGTGCGAAGGAAATGAACTCAAACCCCTTCCTGCCCCCTCAAGGGCAGCATTTTCAGTATAAAAACAAAATGCTATGGACACTGGAAATATGAAATGAAACCAGAAAGTACTGGAAATACCCAACAGGTCAGGCGGCATTTGTGGAGAAAGAAACAGAGTTAACATTTCAGTTCAACGGCCCTTCATCAGAGCTGGTAAAGTTATTACATTTCTAACTTTTCCCATCTCTGATGAGGGGTGACACACCTGGACTGTTAACCCTGTTTCTCTCTCCACACACGCTGCCTGTCCTGCTGAGTTTTTCCAGCCAAATCGCAGGATGGAATTGCCCAGTCCTGTTGAAGGTAGGCAAAATGACGGGCGAGGGGGCAGAGAATTTGGCAGGAGGGGCAGAAATCGGTTTCACGCCGATGCGAAATCACCGCGGGATCACCCAGTGGTGTCCTGCGAACCCCTCTGGAGGCCAGGGTGAACACAGTTTGCATCCTGCTAATGAGGCCTGACCGGATTTATTCCCCCATCGCCAGATGTACCCTAGTGTCGGTGGGAAAACACACTGGCCCAGAACACAGCTGGACAAGCGTGAGGTCAGGAGGGCCTTGCCCAGATTGTGGACATCTGAGGAGCAGAAGATGCTGGAGCCCAACAGCAACGGGACCCTGGAGGAACACGTGCATTGCATGCTGGGTGGATTCTCATAGACATGGCTCCACCACGAAGCAGCCCCCGGAAGATGGGAAGACTCTGATGATGCTCTGGGTCTGTTTCGGAACACCACGGTATCGGCCATGGGCTGCTATGGATGATCAGCGAGGGGGGGAGAGGAAGATCTGCCTGTGAGTAGGAGAGGAAGGTGTACTGTGGGGGCATGAGATTGAGGGGGGGAACGAAGATGTCTTGGCGGGGGTGAGGTTGGGGGGGTCGAAGGTGCCAGTTGGGGTGAGGTTGGGAGGGGGGATTGAAAGTGTAAGTGGGGAGGAGGGAGTTCGGGGGGAGAAGGGTGTAATGGGGGAGAATGCTTCAAGTGGGGAAGTAGGTGTAAAGGGGGTGGGTGGGTGTAAGAGAGGCAGCTCGGACGAAGTCTGGGGTGTAGCAGGGAGTTCCAAGAGAGGAAAGTGTCCAGGGGGAGGAGACAGTCAGGATGGAGGAGGGAGTAAGGATGGAGGAGGGAGTAAGGGTGGAGGAGGGAGTAAGGGTGGAGGAGGGATGAAGTGTGGAGGAGGGATGAAGGGGCGAGGTGGGATGAAGGGTGGAGGAGGGATGAAAGGGGGAGGGATGTCCAGATGAACATGCAAGGGAGGGGTCTGTGGAGTCATTGACTGCCTCTTGGGGAGCGAAATAAGGGTGGGCATGGTAGGAGGGAATGGCGAGTGTGAGAGGGGCCAGAGGGAGCCGATAGGGAGGGAGGGTGAGGGTGCGTCGGTAATGGCAGAAGGGTGGTAAGGGTGGTTGGTCGGGACACAGACGCAGGCACGGACCCTGGGGGTGGGAAGAAGGATGTTGGGGGGGATCAATATGGATGGGGGTGGGGTTCTCCGGGAGCTGGGAAAGTGCACGTTCACCTGGACATCCTGAAAGACAAAGGCTCTGGTTGATACAAGGCGATGGGGAGGTGGAAGGTGATGCCGGGGGTTCACAGTGATGCGGGAAAAGGACATGGGCGATTAAGGGAGGGGAAAGGACTGGGAAGCTGATCAAAAACATGAGTATAACCATGGTTTTCAAATGGAAAGTAAGTGGAGCCTCATGTTGTATGGGCACAGGTTCTGCATGGGAGTGTGATCAGTGGGTGGGTGGAGATGCAGATCAGCTCAGAGGGACAGCTGAATGAGAACCCCAGCAGGCAGCATTGAAAATGCTCGGGACAGTGAGATGAGTGTGATGGAGGAAGGCTCTGGGTGCGAGAGTGTTTGAATGAGGCTCTGAAAGGCCCTGTCACATACGGACTTCTCCCTTGAGGATCACTTGTGGTCCATCTGCGTGCAGCTGAACTGCTAGTGGCCTGGTGGTAGGGAGGGGATGCAGGGGGAGGATATTACACATTACTCAGTGAAAGTGAACATATTTTCAGATTATAAATTGACAAAATGTGTTCACCTGTGCAACCACTTGTGATCAGAATTTCTTCACTTTTCTAGGCCTACCACTTCTTCTAGGTGCTGCCCTGACATCCGCAGCAGGGGTGGAGACAGCCTGTGCAATGGTTGGCCCTGTTGCCTTTGAAGACTTTGACGTGTGTCCATTGGAGAGCTGAGGCCTTGAGGACCCCTGCTTGCTTTGGCTGCCCTCCTGTGTGCCAGATGCACCCTCTGCGGTGACAGAGGGCAAAAGGGACTTGGAGAGAATGGACAGCCTCTGAAATTCTTGAGTGGATGACCCAGGGGTGTCCAGCTGCCGGTCCTCTTCTCTTTGGGTGCCCAAGGGCCCCGGCCTGTGTCCTTCACAGAATCACAGAATCACAGTGCAGATGAGGCCCTTCAGCCCATCGAGTCTGCACTGACACGTGAGAAACACCTGACCTACCTACCTACCTAATCCCATTTACCAGCACTTGGCTGGGGAAGGAGCAGTTGGCGGTACATCGAGGTGCCTTGTTTCTCCCTCACGTTACCACTGCAGGAACTCACCCATGGCTACCATGATGGACTGTAGGTCTGCGCACATCTCTGCATTCTGTTGGATCACAATCTCCATGGCGTCCGCCATTCTCCCCGTGGAGACCTCCATGTGCGCACATGTGGGCACCACTTCATCAGAGAGCAGGTGGACGCACTCCTCTGACTCGCGTTCCGCTCTGTTGAGGGCTTCCAACAGCTCCACGTGACATTCTCCCGCCTTCTGCTGACTCTCCAAGAGGAGTTGGAAGCCCGAATTCAGTGGCTCATCATCTGACTCGGACCTCACAGATGGCTCTTCCCCAGCAGTCCTCTGAGTGCTGAACCTGCCTCCTCCCACTGTGGACACGTGTCCATGTGGTGACCACCAGATTGTGAACCTGATCCTGCTCGAGATCCAGGTCCCACCGAGGCGTGTGTCTCTGTGCTGGTGAAGGGTGTGGGTAAGCGCTGTGACGGGTCTTCCAGGCTGCTTATTTCCAGCTCTTCAATGGAGGAGGGGTCCTCTTGGTTGGAGGTGAGGACATGGATAGAGCTGAGGGTCTGTCTGCCTGAGGGTGTCGATCAGTTGGCAGAGCTCCCTGTGAACCAAAGTACAGATAATTAATGCATGGCAGCAGAGTCAAAAGCAGGAGAGAGAGAGCACTCACAGTTGCATTGAGACAGATGATGTGGTGCAGGATCCTCACGAGAGTGTTCACCACCAACCTCACCGTCACCATAGGCAGGGTCCACGTCCTCACCAGTCAGCACGATGGTACGTTCCTCAAAGTGAGTGAGGGGCCTAATGTGGGCCACTCCAACCCCGGTCTGGGACATCTTCCTGCTGATGTGAGCCAGCTGCTCCTGCATGAAAACAGATGGAGAGAGTGTGAGCAGGACACAGGGCGCTGTGTGGAATGTTTGTGTGGTGAGCGGAGCCATGGACAGGATCAGGACACGAGCTCCAGAGGGTATGAGCCTGATGGAGATGTGAGGGTGTGTGTGAGAGTTAGTGGCGTTGTCCCTTGTGGTGTGGGATCCCTGTGGATGTGTGAGGGGTTTGTGAGTGTGTGAGTTGAGAGTGAGGTGGTTGACTTACCCTGGTGGAATAGATGAGAGCATTCATCCTCTTCCTGCACTGAATGGCTGACATCCTCTGTGCTCCGGTGTTGCTGACTGCCGCTGCCACTGCCTCCCAGGCCTGATAGCTAACTCTGGTGGACCTCCTGTGGCCAGAGCTGGGGTAGAGGACATTGCTGTGGTCTCCCACTGCATCCAGCAGGCATCCCAGAGAGGCACCACTAGACTTGGGGGCTGCCATCTTCCTAGTTTTCCGGCCCACCTGTAGCCTGGAGCAGCCCTGGCCTGTGGAGATGAAGTAGGCTGAGTTCTGGTGTGCTTTAAATATGGCGCCCGGAGAGAGGAAGCGCTGAGGTCACGGCATGACGGGAAAATCCGAGCCTGTCTCCAGCAACCCGACATGTTTCCCATGACTGCATTATTAATGAGGTGGGATGTGCAGGGAAGGGGATGATACTGTGTGAAAACCCACCATTGCAGCCAGCGGATACAACGTCTCTTTTCATGCCCGCTACTGCACTTAGTGCAAATCTGGGACGATTCCGCCCACAGATCTGTTACAGCACAGAAGGAGGCCATTCAGCCCATTGTGTCAGTGCTGGCTCTTCAAATGAACAACGTACCCAGTGCCATTCCCCTGCCTTCTCTCCGTAGCCCCGCAACTTCTTCCCTTTTAGGTGCTAATCCAATTCGCCCCGAATGCTTGGACTGAACCTGCTCCAATTTCATTGTCAGTGTTCCTTTCTAGGCGGACTGACTAAAAATGCCACAGTTAATGCCAAATTACCGGTGCGTTTGCCCCTTGGCAGCACTGGATTGGGAGTCTGTTCAGTTCGGACTCTCTGAGGGGGAAATTGGTCTTGATGTGTAGCGTAAACTTGGCAATAGCATTTCAATTCAATCCAACATGTGTCCCTTGATGAACTGAATGGAAGGGACATCAAGCGAGTAAAATCAGCTGCTCATTATTTCTCACCGCCTGAGACCGATTTCAATCGTTCTCAGCTTGAAGAGAATGCACCTCATGTTCCAGAGGAGGAAGGGCAATATGCCTACTCAATACACCAAGCAGTTCCCATTGACGAGCAGTCCCTTCAGTCAAAACCTCACAGAGGGTTGCAGCGGGCTTGCATTTCAAATGCCAATTATAATCCTGGTCGTCATTATAACAGCAACCCAGGCTACTATAAACTGCTACCAAAATAGGGATGGTATGTACCAAGTTTACTGAATGAAAAACATGTCTTAACACAAGGAGAAAGCAGAATCCTTCACACTGGCACAAGGTTTGAGTCCTTGTCAGCGTTCTAAAGATTTGTTTCTTGTACTGGCTAAATCTACTCGCTGATTTTATCGTAAATCTTTAAATATATGTGGACTAATGCACAGCTGGAACTGGTCCTCGTCTGAGTAACCCGTCCACACAAATGAGTCTGTGGTTTGGAATGCAGTTTCTACCAGCATTTCTTTTCCAGAAGCCAAATCTTACCAGCTGAAGGTTGCAGCTCAGTGCAGCTCAGAAGCCAGATCAGGATAGCGTGAGAGCACTAACAGGCATACAGGGAAATGATTCCATCTATAAAGCATCATAATCCAGTGTAGTGCTATCTCCAGCCAGACTCAGAGCTCAAAACATGTCTGTTCCGGGAAACGGGAAGGTCAGGATTGAGAAACGATTGCAAAGCTTGCAGAGGGATTGACGGTTTGCTAATCCAGGAGGCTCTGTGGGTGAATGTGCTGAGTGATGTGCCATTCAATCATGTAAATCTCTGAAGTCCCCAAGTTCAATTCCTGCTTTGATCTGTGGACAGCAGCGGGGGGGAAAGTTTCTACAATCGGCCCCGGTGCCTCAAAAATTTAATCAGAGCGTTGCTTCTTGTGCTTTCATTGGTCAATGCTGGAAACCTGTTTATATGGATAATGAATACTGTTCAGAATAGGCAGTGATGTTCCCTAACTCCCAAACTGTAAAAGTCTCATCCAAACATGCCGCACATCTGGAAAATGAGCATTCGGGTAAATACCAGAGATCGGTTAACTTTCATGGAACCATGTCAGTGAGTGTTCATTAATGAACAGGAGGCAAAAGGATTAAGAAAAAAAAAGTTACTTCTAGAAATTCTGAGCCAGTAACGTTGAAGTAGAGACCGATCATATTATTGCTTTTTTAAAAATATGTTCATGAGATGCGGGCATCGTGGCCAGGTCAGCATTTATTGCCCATCCCTAAATTGCCCTTTTTTTTCAGAGGGCATTTAAGTTCATAGAATCAGGTAGACACAGTGCAGAAGGAGGCCATTCAGCCCATTGTGCCTGTGTTGGCTCTTTGGTAGGCTATGAAGTTAGTCTCACTCCCCTGTTCTTCTCCCATAGCCCTGCAATTGTTTTCTGATACTGTTTTCAAAGATGGTGGACTGCGTTTTAGTCCTGGCGTCAGGAGCCTGTCAGGTGCCCATTGTGGTTTTTGACAAGTTGGTCGGTCAGTGGCCAGGGAGCACACTCATCGTCCAATTAAAGACAGCGGGCGAGCTCCCCAAGACCGGAGGGTCAACACGAAGCCCTCCAACCCTGAGAGATCAGCTGCCCCACCATCAGACGTGGGAGCTGCCGATCTAGATAGCAGAAAGAGAAGGTGCATCAAGATGGAGGCACTCTCTGAAGACATTTTTTTAAAGGTGAGATTAAAACTGACCATGGCTACCAGACAGTTGGCAGAGTGGCCTGTGGCTGCAGCCGTGGCCATCTTGGAATCGCAGTGATGTTGTGGGGGCAGGGGTGCAGAAATGGTAGATGGAGCCAAGGACCACCCTGCTCCCCACCCCCCCACCCCAACTGCTGCTAGGAGGCCGTCTCCATCCCCTTCGGCCTCAGAGGGATCGACCCGTATGCCGACAGGAAAACTGTGGTAATGCATATAACCCCCCAGCACTAATAGGAAGATGTTAATTCTCTTCTCTTCTATCTCTTTTCTCCTCTCTTTCCACTTGTGTCTTTTCTATTCCCTCTTCCTTCTCTCCTGCTAAATTATAAAGGTAAGCAATAGAGCAAAATAATGAAAGTGAAAATACATGTTGGCAAAGCTGCAAATGCTCTGTTCTATTTTCCTCTGTTTTCTCAGCACTCAGTTTTCTGCATTTGGCTTGCAGCCTGGGTAGAATGAGTGTGTTACACAAGTGATGCAAATTTAGAACGCACCACAATTTGTCTTCAGAGATTAAAGCATTTATAAATCTCACTGGCCAGGCCATGAGTCTCACTGAGGAAGGACAACGCTTTCTCTGTTGTACTTGGGGATAAAATGTCAGCTCTACTCCGGCAGGAATCAGTCAGATAATTAGGGCATCAGCTTCCTCACATCAAATTCGAGATTCGTAATCCTTCACTACATCACTGGGAGAACTGAATGGGATACTCATCACCCGTCCTTGAGAATAAGACATTGGCATTAGCAAACCCTCCTGCATGTCATGCATCCCCACACCAAACCAAGGAACATGAACACATACTCAGTGCTGAATGACTGGGTAACTCAGAACTGGTATTACATATATCCCAATAAAAACAGAATCATTAAATGGTAACCACTTTCCAGACATCACTATACAGGGTTAATGGGATTCAAACAATGGCACTACTGTCTGGAGAGAAAGAGAGGTAACCCAGCCAAATCCCAATAATCCAAATTGGGTAATCTTGAACTAATGGCATTATTTATAGCACCGATCTCAGCTCAGTACAGTAAATGTCCCTACCTCCCTGTGACCTGGGCCTGCCTTCACAAGCATTATTGCCCTCAGTGCTGACATTTTAGGGATGTGTGTCTGAAAGCACTGCTTCTCACGTTTTCTTATCGAAACGACAAAAATAAGCAGCGGATGACTTTGCAGGACCCTGAATTTAAAAGCATAGCGTCACACTGGTTGCATGTTTACGTTCAGACCAGAAACAGGAGTTAGTTACACAAAACAGTTCCAGAACTGTTGGTGTGCACATGATTTGTTTCAGTCCACCCTTGTGAAAAGGCACAACACACATGTACTATAGAATGAGCAACTCGCATAAATCACAGGCAGAGGGAACAAACATATGTGGAAATCCATTCTCGTTGCACTGAAGCACTTCATTTGAATTGCCTGGCAGTCCCAAGTGTTGTCAGGAGAGTTCTTGTAATACAACATCCCTCTTTGTTTGGCCACTTTCCCTTCAGCAATCACTCAGGATTTAATGCCTCCTTGTTGAGACTCTTCTACTTCAGGAATGGTTCTTTTTGTGGTCTCTTTGAAACGTTCTAATTCAAAGCAGCCCATTCTAATTGGCAATCCCCCTGTTCCAGAAGGGCGGGGTATAACAAGCCCCATACAGTAGTCACCTGATGGCTTTCATCACTTGTCTGCTGTGTCATTGCAGCCTCTGTCTCAGTTACCAGCCTTGACTGTAAAAAGTGGTCCACACAAATTAGACTAAATTGCCATCAGCTGATGAGCCTGTCATCAAACAGTGTGCGTTTCAGCACCATTATTTACAATGATAAATAGCAGCAACTTCTAACAAAGGTGCTCATTACCCCTGGTGCCAGGTGACTCTATGACCCAGACGGTATCTGCCATGTAGGCAATTCAGAATGACAGCTGGGTGCTCTAGAGGTTCAAGGTAATTCTGCAGTAAACAATGGGTAAGAGATATATACTTTAGATACCGGGCAGGTACAATCAAGACTCATGATACAGGTTCTAGTCCCAGTGGCGCTTCTACTGAGAGACAATAATTGTAGTTATCTTTGTATGTGTCTGCCACCAGGAAAAGTTATCTTGTCCTGTACAAAAAGGGCCAACCCTGCTGTTAACTGCTAATGGAAACAGTTCATTGTAAAGCCAGTTAATGAACAGATGCAGTTTGTTATGTTGACTTTGAGCTGATGTAATTGTTTTGAAGCACAAAAAATTATTAGGTTTCATCGGGCTGATCAAACTGTAAAGTTTGTGGAATAGTGTGGCATTATAAGCAGGTATACTGGAAGCCCTTGTAGCTGCAATGCCAGACTGTTATCCCAGAGTTCAAATTCCAGTCTTGGCTAATATTCAGATTAGACGCTCCCCTCGAGGGAAAATTCTGCCTGTCTCTGCCGGGTCATTGAAGGTGGGGGGGAGGGCAATTGTTCTGGGGAGGGGCTGTCTCAGACAGCTAGATGATTTTTTTTTGTTATAAAAAGCATTGAAAACTAAAGGGAAGGGTCAAAGCTCATGGAATAGCTCATGTCAAAGCTGAAATGAATGAAGGAAAGGTTGAGATAAGTCCGGAAGTAACAATAAAGTGGGATTTTAAAAGCCCCATAGAAAGGTGATGAAATATGGGGAACAGGAAGAGGAACTGAGAAAAGAGACAGATTCCCAAAGGAACAGATTTACATATATACTATAACAAAATGCTGAATAAAGAGTAAACCAATTATTGATCCATTTTCAAATGATTCAAGTTTACCCTCGAAAATAAGATCAAAACAGAAAATGATGGAAATACTCAGCTGGCAAGTCTTCAGCATTTCCTGTTTTTATTTCAGATTTCCAGCTTGTGCAGCATTTTATGTTTTTACAAGTGTAACTTCTGCCATTTTTACCTACTGGCTGGGTTGAACTCAGGGTAATTTTGGCTTTGGATAAGAGCGTTGTGGTAATCTGAGGTGTAATACACCTTTAGGAGACTGTGAGCAGATTGACCACATGACAGTAAGACCCAGTAGCTGTGTAGCACCGGCTACCATGTTAATGTTAGTCTAGAGTAGGGTCTGGCTGGAGAAGCACTGATCATGTTAGTGCTCTGTTGTCTGTGTAAATAAATAGTATGTGCTTCATTTCATATTGGTCTTTGTGCCTGCAGTATATTGCAATCGACTCACCTGCCAACAGATAAGCGTGCAACCGGTTTGCAAGCAAAGCGACCCCGTGGTAGAACATAACAACTGGCGACGAGGCAAAACGCAACCAGTTGACGACACCAAGGAAAGCTGCGAAAACTCAACTATACTGAATCAGCCGCGCCCTGCTGGCTGATTGTAAGAACGTTACAATTGTAAACCCTCACCGTAGTCGTCAAAGTCATTGCCCTCCAGTAAGTCACAATTTGGCTGTATTGAACCGTTTGATCAGACCACCTGGTCACATTATATTGAATGCCTCGCATTTTTCTTTTTGGTCAATGACATATCGGGGGAGAGTAAGAGGTGGGCGATCCTCTTATCGACATGTGGCAGTAAAATCTACGGCCTAATTCGTAGCCCCAAATTCCAAGAGCTTTGATGAGTTGATGAATCTTATGAAAAGCCACTTTCAGCTGAAACCCTCGGTAACAACGCAGCATTTTAAATTCAATTCCAGGTGTCGCGCCCCTGGAGAGACAGTCGCTTGCTATGTAGCAGCCTTAAAACAATGGTCAGAGCACTGTGAGTTCGGCACGTCGATTAATGACATGTTAAGAGACCGATTAGTCTGTGGGATTAACGAAGACGCCATTCAAAAAAGGTTGTTGCCAGAAACGAATTTAGGCTTCAGCAAGGCGCTGGAGTTGGCGTTCGCAATGGAGACACAGTCAGGGACTCAGGAGAAATCAAGGAGCACAAAATGGCGCCGTTCCTCACGTCGGGAGGGAGGCATCAGTCAGAAATGGCGCAAAGCGCAGGGCTCCGCAGAAAGGCGGGAAACAGCCGCCATTAACAGACCAGCAAAAAGCAATGGCTTAACGGATAAAAACCACATTCATAACAGCAGAATTGGAACCAGACAGCCTACAAATGAACAGCAATTTAAAAGAACTGAGTGTTTCTACTACCATCGCAATGGGCACATTGTGCGATTTTGTAAAGAAAGATTGAGGCAAAATTTCAAACAAAAAGGCAGAAGTCGTGAAATTTATATAATGGAGGAACAAGAAGAAACAGAGTCAGATATTTACTCACTACACAACTTAAACATGGGTAAAACAGCCAATCTACATCACAGTAGAAATCAGTGGAAAACCCCTTTGAATGGAGGTGGATACAGGGGAATCCATGACTGTCATAGGGAACACACGTTTAAGTATCTGAATGGAGGAGGCCACTCACTAAAGCTGGAAAACTGAGATGCCAGACTAAAGACATACTGGTGAAAACACATGAGTAAAAGGTTTATGCAAGGATCCAGTACAATATGGAAGCCTATCTGCTAATCTACCTCTCAGGGTGATAGCAGGCAGAGGGCCCAATCTCCTCGGAAGAAACAGGTTAAGAGAGATCAATCTTGGGGAATTACTGAGATCTCAATAAGCAGGAGATGTTACTGTTTGGAAAAAAAGAGCATGTAAAGACTCAACAAAAGGAACTCATAGAGCTGATGCTTCAGGACAGAGTTCGAGTTGAAGCCAGTAACCTCCAAAAAGAAAAAGAAAACCTGCTGAAGGACTTTCGCATATTCCCTCAGATCCCAATTTGCGCCACGAAAAGGGTCTGAGGAAGAACAGAAAGAATTCCGCACATCTCTAGCTGAGATGAAGAGTCAATTAGCCGAGGAAACACAACAATACTTTATTCTCTGGGAAGCGACTAACAAATATAAAAAAGAAGTGGAAGAACTGAAGAACCAGCTACGTGGAAGCCAAGAAGCCTTAAGAATAGAGACCCCCGAGTTTTCAAAGGAGCTGACAGATGAGGAAATGCTGGGAGACTCAACCACCGTGTTCACTCAAGTTGAGCTCATACCTGAGCCTAGTCTGGCCAATAGGGAAGTTGAAAAGAAGCTGAGATTATAATCAGCGCTGCCAAGAAGAAAACCCATTAAAAGAAGACACGTAGGAAGAGAAAGCGAAATTACTAACAAGGCCCCAAAATTTTTTTTCACACAACAGGAAGCTGATTGTAACGTGTTGCTTTTAGCCTTGCCCAACCTTCTCAGAACCTGCCTGATGGTTGCCTTTCATATTGTTGAACTAGGAGGGGAGGGGCAGCAGCAATGTGTGCGATGGGGCCCGAAAGAGTGTGAAAACATTCCCATTGGAGTCTACACCACAGGTAGAAGGAACTCCGCTTGCTTTGGAAGTACCTGTAGGACCCATTGCGCCTGAGAGAGTCGAAGAGGCAAATCTACAGGTTCCTAGTGCAGAACCCAGTGGACAGATAACCCCTGAGTGGGATGTCTCAGATAAACCATCCAAAGTCATAGAACTACAACGGTCGACATGTTCGAGAAAGCCTCCTGAGAGACTGAATTTATAAATAGTTAAGTTATGTAAATATTTAATATATAGTAAAATGTACTTTCAAGTAGGGGAGGGATGTGGTAATCTGAGGTGTAATACACCTTTAAGAGACTGTGAGCAGATTGACCGTGTGACTGTAAGACCCTATAGATGTGTAGCGTGGGCAACAATGTTAATGTTAATCTGGAGTAGGGTCTGGCTGGAGAAACACACATCATGTTAGCGCTCTGTTGTGTCTGTAAATAAATAGCATGTGCTTCATTTCATATCAGTTTTTGCATCTGCAGTAATATTGTAATCGACTCACTTGCTGACAGATAAGTATGCAACTGGTTCGCAAGCAAAGTGACCCAATATTAGAACATTAGAAGCATAAAACGGGTGTTATCAGCTTGGCCACACGCTCTACACCTCACCGTAGACCAGGAGAGATGTTTGACAGGTGGCTGAGCCACTACTGCATCTAAAGTCAAAATCTTGCAACTAAAGTCAAAATAACATCCTTAGAATCTCCTCGCTGTCATTGTGGAAGTACCATTTTTGTAAGGGCTACAGAATTTCAGGATGAACATATGAATTAGGAGCAGGAATAGGCCATTTGGCCCCTTGAGCCTGCTCTACCATTCAATACGATCATGGCTGATCTGATTGTGGCCTCAACTCCACTTTCCTGCCTACTCCCTATACCCTTTGACTCCTATCTATCTAACTTAAAAGCCTTAAAAATATTCAGTGAGCCAGCCTCCACCACTCTCTGGGGAAGAGAGTTCCAAAAACTCACGACCCTCTGAGAGAAAACATTTCTTCATCTTAAAGAGGAGATCCCTTATTTTTAAACTGTGTCTCTAAGTTCCAGTGGGCCCATCTAGAAGACCCGTCACCACCTTCGCAGGGCAACTAAGGATGGGCAAATGAAGCAGCCTTGCAGCATCCAGAGTGTAACGTTTTCTCTTTAGGAAGCTTTGGAAGGTAGGGAGAGATAAGGCAAGGTGGAGGAATTTGCAATGCTTGCAGAGGCATGTTGGGTGAAAGTCCTGTCATGTGATGTAGAGAGAGGGCAGCGCAGCGAGAGTGAGCTGGGATGTTGAGATTGCATGGGGAAGGTGAGGAAACACATGAAGGGTGATGATTAAAATTCAATCCACTGGGGGGGGGACAATGGCGGTCAGTAAGGAGATGGGCGGTCAGTGAATGGACTTAGTACTGGGCAGGATGTGGGTTCCAGGACCCTGGATCAGCTAAGATTTTGACCAAATAAAAAGTTGCATTAATGCAAATATTTGTTTCAATCTGGGGCAGAAAGAAAGCCCTTTCTCTATGGTGCAATAGAGTTTACAGTCGGGGGCACGATGATAAAACTAGGATATATCTTTAAAGGTCCAAAGTTACTGTACCAATCGGGAGAGCTCCTGAGGAGAAATCCCAGCGTGGATATTGTGGTTATGCCTCAATAAGTCGAATTCTATTGATATTATGAGATTCTGGGTTTTTACCTTACCTTGTGGATTAAAAAAGTTGTGATGGTTGCCAAAATACTTATCTTCACATTCTGTTGCTTTGTCACTTATGAGTTGAACATTCGATGAATGGCAGTCGTTTCTGTTCAGGGAGGTGATGGCTGCATGAACGAGTGCCATCCATCACTGATCGAACCCTGGAGAAGCCAACCAATTGGCACAACTGCACAGCCCTCTCATTCTCCTGCTGGTGACGTATTCAATGATTAACAGACAAATGCAAACATGGGCATCATACTGACTCATGTTGTTAAGTTTCTCTGCTTCACCCTGAACAGTGATTTGTCCAGAGGCCAGAGGGGGTGAGCGGCAGGTCAGTGGGGGAGAGCGGGAGATAGTCAGGGGGTGAGTGGGAGCCCTGCGGGGGTGAGTGGGAGGCCTGCGGGGGTGAGTGGGAGGCCTGCGGGGGGTGAGTGGGAGGCCTGCGGGGGTGAGTGGGAGGCCTGCGGGGGTGAGTGGGAGGCCTGCGGGGGTGAGTGGGAGGCCTGAGGGGGTGAGTGGGAGGCCTGCGGGGGTGAGTGGGAGGCCTGTGGGGGTGAGTGGGAGGCCTGTGGAGGTGAGTGGGAGCCCTGCGGGGGTGAGTGGGAGGCCTGTGGGGGTGAGTGGGAGACCAGCGAGGGAGAGTGGGAGGTAGATGTGGGAGGTACTGATTTATAGGAGTTAATGGGCGTAATTTACCCCCAAGGACCTATGAATTAATGCCACCTGGGAACCGAGAGGGAATCAGCCTGTGGGTGATGACAGGAGATTGATAGTGGCATCCGCCAACTGCAAGCTGCACTTGAAGAGGCGGTTGGTAAACCAGCCAGCATTGAGGTAGCTGGTAGGCAAGTGTGGTTGAGCCATGGCACGTTCAACAAAACTTCTCATTGAAAGATTGCGTGTTTCCCTGCTCAAGGCTCTGGGTGCAAACAAAATCTCCCACTCTTGAGGTACGTTCGCTCATTCAAAATACAACTTCTAGCTGAAAACGTCTATTGTTAGAACCCAGTGTTCAAATAAAAATAAATTAGGTTTTTAAATGGAGATGGGTCTTACCATTGTGCATTTCACAGCAAAGAAGAGTGGAATAGAGGATTCTGGCTGAGGTCTTGTGACAAATGAAGCCTTTGTTCAGTTTTTTTAAAGAAAATGCAGCAGAAATGTCATTGAAAAAAACACAAAATACTGTGGTTCACAATTGCTGTCTTCAATCATTGGGTGTCTTAACAGGGTTGCCAACTCTAGCTGGACATATTCCAGGAGATGTCATCACATGACCTTTAACTGCCCCTCCCCAAGACACCAGCCGTTGGTTACCCAACATGTCAATCAACATGGAGCCCTAAACATGTAGGGTAGATGTCACAAGGCCAACAAGGAGTGCATTGGTCAAGTGAAACCTGGATGTCGTGAATGTGTAGACAAGGGTATCAATGGCAAAAAGATGATTAAGGGATGGAGGACAGTGGTAATACAGAGGTGTAAGTAGACAGTCTTGGTGACAGACTAGATATGCAAATTGAAGCTCATTTTAGTATCAACAGAATTCTAAGTTTACACATGATCAATTGAGTCCATGGCCATAGTTAGGAGAGGGAATGAAATTGAGAGTTAAGGTACATAATTTCTAGGGTAGCCGAAAAGCATAACTTTGCTTTTGCCATTGTTGCGCTGGAAGGAGGTTTGGCTCATCCTGGGCAGCGCGGCCATAGTTATGGAGTTGCGTGTGCCAATAGACAGGTAACATAGATGTGGGGCATACATATGAACCTGACCTCACACCTACAGGTAATGTTGTGGAAAGTCAATGAGGAACAGATGATGAGGCACTGCAGCTTATTGTGTGTGCATGGGAGGAGAAGCCATTGCACGAGTTGATACTCAGATCAGGGCAGGTTGGAACAGGGGGAGACAATGGTAATGTCACTGGGCTAATAATCCAGAGGCCCAAGCTAATGTCCTGGGGACAAAGGCTTAAATCCCACCAAAGCAGCTGGTGGAATTGAAAAGCTAGTCTCAGTAATGGTAACCATGAAACCATTGTTGTAAAAACCCATCTGGTTCACTAATGACCTTTAGCCTGCCTTCCTTACCTGGTCTGACATATAATGACTCCAGACCCACAGCAATATGGTTGACTTTTAACTGGCCTCTGAAATGGCATGGCAAGCCACTCAGTCTAAGGGCAATAAGGGATGGGCAACAAATGCTGGCCTTGCCAGTGATGCCCACGTCCCATGAAAGAATAAATAAACAATGAGGCAGGCCTGGAGGACAGGCTGGGGCTGAGGATGAAATGATCTGTATGATAGTGGTGAAGAGCGGAGTGGTCAATTGTATTGATGGTAGGGGGGACAATGTCACATGAAATATCATTGTTGGCAATTATCAGTCT
Source organism: Cetorhinus maximus (assembly GCF_964194155.1). Taxonomy (NCBI): domain Eukaryota; kingdom Metazoa; phylum Chordata; class Chondrichthyes; order Lamniformes; family Cetorhinidae; genus Cetorhinus; species Cetorhinus maximus. Next base: position 14,363,430 of record NC_135905.1, on the reverse strand, counting down.
CAATAATGTGGGCAAACCAGGAGGCAGATGAAAGAGAATCCGATAAGAAGCGATGGGCGAGTTGGTCCTGGGGTTGAGTGACAATGGCTCATTTGATAACTTTGGAGAGAATGGAAAGCTTATAGGTTCCATTATGCACCAGCTCCAATTATTACTTTGACTGCAAATAGAACATCTCCTCAGTGGCTGGATGGATACTGCATTTAGTGCAGGGAGTAGCAGGATGTGCAGCAGCGGGTGGGTAGGATTGACTGAGGAGTTGGTGCCACTACTCACCATCATCCTAGGAAATTAAAGGCAGGATCTTTAGGTCGGGGTGCAGGCGTGATCGGCGGGTCCGGGTGCTGCCGGGGAACGGACCACACTCAGCCCCTAACCGCGATTTCACTCTGGCTGGCCAATTAATAAAATGCTCAGCGCTGCCGGAGTGGGGGCAGGAGGAGGATGGGCGCTGATGTAAGTGCGGGGGTGGGGGAGCGCAGAATGAAAGCTCCCTGGAGGCAGAGAGCTACCTCAGGGAGCTGAAGAATTTAAAACCAATAAATAAAGATTTTAAAATCTGGGAAAAAAATACCCACGCACCAGAATCAGTCACCTGAACATATTCGTGATGAAAATCTCGTCCAGACATTTAAAAAAAAAATTTAATAATGGAAACCTCATCCTGCCATTGGGTGAGGTTTCACGAAAAATGCAAAAGATTCGCCCGTCCGCCTTCCTTAAGGTTGGACAGACCATGAAAAGTTGGGGACAATTGGAACTTTAATGGGGTTAATTGCCCTCTTAATTGTTGGTGGGCGGGGTTCTGACTTTTGTGTGTGCCCGCTGACCGAAATATTGCACGAACGTGGGATGATGTTGGGACGCTCGCCCGATGTCATCACGTGTTATTATACACTCGAGTGTGCACCTGCACACCAAGCGAAAAGCTCTGCCCTAGAAGTCAGGAGCTGGTAGAAAATGTCAACTCTGATCAGCGGTCCAGTGGAGTTCAATGATTTTTTAAAAAATCTTTATCTATAAGGCAACTTGTTTATTTTAAGTAAACGTTAAATCTGTCCAGTTGTGGGATATTAGCTCTCTTAATGTCAGTGCTGAACATTCCCATTTCAGAATTTAACCCACTGCAGAGTAAAGATCCCTTTGCCCCACCTCAGAGGTACACTCCTTTCTGCATGTGTGCAACAGTTTCCTTTTGCATCAGCAATTGGTGTGGCCTGTTTGAGAAAGGGAAATACAGGCAACTTTGATTTGTGAACCCACATTCACTAGGAATTGGTTGGAGAATGCCCAGATCATTTCACACAATGCTGTTCTGGGGATCAAACAAGGAGACCAGGACTGGATGAGCCTCGGTTCAGTATTACCCAGATCCCAGTGGAGAAAGGTCATTGAACTAAGCTGCCCCGTTACCCAGTAGTGCTTGTAAAATACTCATGAAAAAGATACATCAAGGCTGCAAGAAGCAAGACTGTACTGTGATCTCATTATAAGGTGCCTATTGAGAACTGTTACCGTTAAAACAAACATTCCAGATTTATCTATGTCTCAATCTCAGAAGATGGGCACCTATATAATTAAATTGTGATTACATTATTTACACTTTGATGATTCTTGCTGTGTAACCAAGGAGGTTGGCAAATATGCAGATGACAGCAAGGGTTGAAACATGCTTTCCATACCTTCTACATTGCAGGCAGCATTCATGCTGTTGTTTATGTGACAGTGTCAGTCTTGTTATTTTAAGAGTTTTGAACAACATGCAGAAAGGTACATGATTAGCCCTATTTGTCATGTGGGTGGGTAAAATGCTGGCTCAGGGTTCAGCATTAAGTCATACAGATAAATGAACTCAGGCGCCATGTCCTGTTAGCCAATCACAGCAGGGAGAGCATTTGGGAGGCTGTGATTGGCTTCAGTGTACCTCAGGTCCATCCATCCATAATTAGCCATAGTCCATATGTACCTCTCTGTGAAACAAAGTGGTTATAGCTCAAAGGGCACCACTGCACATCAAGCATTGGTTGACCAGGAATCTCTTATCACCTGCCATGGGGGTGTTCAAAGGATTAGCAGGTTGGTTATCAACCTGTCCACATCTTGAGTATTCCTTCTATGGCAAGCAAATCCTGGTGTGCGACTTGAACTTGGAGTTTCTAGGTCAGAGGCAGGCGGGCTCTACTACCTGAGCCTCAAGACCTCTGCACCTGGGGTAGAGGGAAAGAAAACCACACTCTTACTTCTTTCAGCTGCTTCAGTTCTTAGCTCTGGAATTCCCTTCCTTGACCTCTCCGGCTGCTTCATCTCTCCTTTAAAAGGCTCCTTAAAAATTACCTATTGACCAAATTTTCAGCCACCTGTCTTAATTTTGTGGCTCTGGGTCAAATGTTATTTGATGAGACTGCTGTGAAGTGCCTTGGGATATTTTACTACACTCAAGCTGCTATATCACTATCGTTGTTAATAATTAACCAGTGACATGTAAAGGGTGAGAACAGGATCGAATTTGACTGTGGTCTTCACCATGTGCAAACATTCTGCTGAAACCCTCTAAATTTCCACATGAGGAAACAGTCACTAGAATGAGATCCCCCAGGGCTGCAAATACTTTCTGAGCCCTGCACCAACAAAAATCAGCACTTTTGGGAGACAACAGGGGACAACTGGGGTGGAAAAGTAAAAACAAAATGACTTTTTTCCCTGTCGCTATAGCCTTATACTCATGTGAAGGCTTCTGAATGACAACATAATAGAGTGCTGTCATTTCTTCCTAGAGAAAGAATTTCTATTCCATCACAATTTTCCACATTATAACAGTACTACACTTCAAAAAATGCTTCATCTCTTGTGATGCTTTAGGAAATCCTAAGGTTGAGAAAGGCACAATATAAATGCAAGTCCTTCTTTACCATGTTGGCAAAGAAGGCAAATTACTAATTGCCTAAATACTCAAGAAAGAACTCGCATTGCCTGGCACCTTTCAGACCATCACAATATCTCAAAGCACCTCATAGCCAATGAAGTGCTTTTGGAGTGTGAAGTTGTATTATAGCAATCACAGCACCCAGTTTACACATGTTGAGGTCTCGCACACAGTGAGATGAAGGTCCAAATAACTTGTTTTTTGGTTATCTTCATTGAGAGGTGCATATTAGCCAGGAAAATGGAAGAAACCCCTTGTTATTTTTTGAACAGCACCATGGGAGCTTTTGCATTCCTCTGAGAGAACAGACGGCATTTACAGTCTCATCTGACAGACAGTACTCCAGACAAAGCAGCGCTCCATTAATTCTGCACTGCAGTGTCATCCATGTTTTGTGTTCAAGTCCAAGGTTGGGAGATGAACCCATAACCCCCATTCCTGCTTTTAGATAAAATGTAACAAATATCTTTATGGACACGTGATAGTTAAACATTTGCACATTGTGACATGATTGGCTTGTGAGTCTTGTACATGTAATGACTGTGACCTCGAAAAGGCCATATTGCTTCTGCTGGTATTGCCTGTTGAAGTTTTCATTGCAGGATGAGCGTGTAGTCATTAATAAAAACACTTTTAATACAGAATGCAGAAACCTTCAGAAACATGTTAAAAGGGCCAGAGTGGCAGGGAAACCTGGAAATGAGCCAAAGAAATGCTTTTAGTGCTCTTAATAAATTGGATGCAGCTTTGCCCGCAATTAATTGGCAAACATAAATGTTTATTCTGTATAAGAGGCCAATTTAGTTGGGAGATAAACTTCACGCCAGTAGTGCAGTTATTATGTAACTGGGTTTAAATTTCAAAGGACAGGGTTATTAATCCAGCAAACGCGAGCTCAAATCCCACCATGGCAGGGTGAAGATTTGGGATGGGATTTTGCCCTCTTCACGCTGGCGGGATCTTCCGGGCCCACCGATGTGAACGGAGATTTCAATGTCTCGCTGGCCCCGCCGCGGTGGAGGGGGCTGGAAAATTCCGGCCTTGGATTGAGTTTATCATTAAAAAATGACCATGAAGCTGTTGGATTGTAAAAAATCCAACTGACTGCCTAATGATCTTTAGGAATTGAAACCTGCTGATGTGTATGGCTATGTGAGGTGTCCTCGATCGCTGATGGTAAGTGTGCCCAGGTCCTCTGGCCCAAACCAGACTCCATTCCCACACAAACATGGTTGACTCTTAACTGCCCTCTGAAGTTGTCTAGCAAACTATTCATTTGTATCGAACCAGGGATGGGCAATAAATGCTGATCTGGAGTGACGCCCAAATCCTGAGAATGAATATAAAAATGAAACTCGCTCCATAGAGCCACTTAATGGCCAGAGTCTCCAACTGTACCATAATAGTTTGCTTAACTGGTACAAGAAATGTATGACCATCAGCAGAGTTCATGAACAGGAAACACATATCCTCGTCAAGCCATTTACTATATGGAGAGTGATAAAAGGTTTGTCAAACTACAAGTGGAAACATTAAAAGATGTTAACAGAGATTCAACAGAAGAAAGAATAATTAATATATCAGCAAAAGCTCCTGTAAAAATTTCAATATAAATGATTAGAGTAACATTCTCTCTAATGTATGAGTTACCCAAACAGATTCGCATACTCGAACATCAACAAGATATGGAGGATCTAGACAAGGTACAAGTGATCATGACAAACAAATCCTGTGGTATTAATGACAGACATTATTCTGTTGGTTCCAGCTCATTTTTGTTGTGGAATATGACAGTTCCACTAGAATGATGTTACTTTGAGAATGTTGTTTGCTGAAAATATTAAACTTAGTTAGCCCAGTTAGGAGTTTAACCAGGAAAGACTTTCACACAAAGGGTAGTGGAGATCTAAAAAAAACTGTCCCCAAAAGCGTTCGGCCAATTTGATTTTTTTAAAAACTGGGATGACCAGATTGTTGTTATGTAAGAATATGTACCAAGGGATATGGATAAAAATATAGGTGAACAAAAACCGGGATTTTCCTGCCCCGCCCATGGCGGGAATCGTCATGAGTGGGAATGGAAAACTTGGAGAGACAGCCAAAAGTTCATTGACTTTCAGCGGGACTGGTAAATCCCGCCCAATGTCAATGCCTAATTGAAAGTCCAAGGGGTTGAATGTGTAGTCCTGTTCCTATATGGTAACATCTACCCTCACAGTTGGACTGGGACAGTACTTCATCCACTAATCTAAATCCATCCCAATTTTTAGACAATGGGTATGAGATCAATGATCATCCTCTAGAAGTAGGGAAGCAAATTTCTGTAATATCTCGAGATGATGTCCCACATAAGCCAAGTCAAAGGTCACACAGCATGGCCTCTGAACGTATCTTTGTGATTGTTGATTATTTGAGGTTAGTTATCAGTGACATGGCACAAAGAGCCCTCCAGAGGCTCCGGCTAAGAATCCGTGGAACTCGTATGTTTGGGATAGCCAAATTTGACACTGAATTGAGGCTGCAATTCAAACCTGGCCTAGCAGCACCTTCAGGAGCTCGCAATAGGATGGGAGTCACCTGGAGCGCAGAATTTCAGCCTGGGTTTCGAAACACTTGGCCCAATCTAAGAATTCTAAAGATGAAACAGTGGACACCCATTCAGCGGGTCCTCACCCTCCACTGGATGCATTCCTAAGCTGGACATTCCATCTTGAGGCGGAATAGGAAAATCTAGGACCCCTCCAACACTAGCAACCCACCAGCTTGTCAGGCACTAACAGCAGTTATGGGCAAGACCTTGGGGGACACCGACATTCTCTCCTGATTGAAGAAACCATGGCAGCACGGAACACAGATTGGGGTAGGGAGGGAGGTATGGGGGTGTGGGGGTTGGTGGAGGGGGATGATCCTAGAGAAAGAACCTATAAATGTAAAATAAAACTGAACACTTAGTTCTTGTACCGTGCTCTAATTGGCTGTGACTCATTGCAGTTTGCAATCTTGTTCAAGTTTCAGGTGATAGGGTTGAAATTATTGTTAGGTATGCTGTCTACAAGTCCTGAACACACTTATATCAAATTTCTCTCTCTGCTACAGGCCAGAACCCATTTACATGGGTGAACACCTCTGTACGATAACAGTAATTTCTAGTCTTAAGGTATGAACAGAGTCACTATTCATACATCTTGCAGGTCATGCTTTCTGTTGGACTTCTCAGGGACAAGCCTATCATACAACAGAAGCAATGTTGGTTGCAAGTTGTTCTACCAGAGGTCACAATATTACGCGAGTTGGCTGAATTTCAGCAACTATTTTTGCTCTCAAAGAAAAATTGGAACAGTTCCTGTCGATTTTATTTGAATTTGTACCTTCAAAAAGCAATTAAGCAGCAGACATGCCAATGGCTTATAATTATCTCTCTAGATTAAAGCTGCAATATTTATTTCACCAGGCTTTCATGGATCTTTTCTCAAGCCATTAACTTTGTGGCAAAGTTAATGTATGTTGAAAGGAATGCTGAGAGGCTTTAAGCTCCACTATATTACATGTGGCACAGCGGCTTTTAAACATTAATTAAGTGGCGTCATGGCAGTAAGGTAAATAATCATAAAGCACTTAAAACAATATGAAATATTGGCCCTTAAAGTGTTTTTAAGATGGGTTTTGATGCTATAAACATAGCACAGCCAGATTTTATTAACACATATTACAACCAACCTTAAAACAGATGCTTCCATTCATGTGAATTGCCTGATAAGTGAAGATTTTAAGTAGACAGCAAATGAAAAAGTCCTCTCTTTTTACTCTTTTCCCCCCATGTTAACTGAATAGATTTAAGGGTAAATTCCTGACAAGTCATCTTTGGCTGAATTCTCTGTTATGTTACAGGCCAAAGCTTACATCCAATCATATTCTTTACTTTGTCCACACATTAAAGCTATAGTAGGATTTGACAACTTTATTTCTTTCAGTTGAACAAACAGTGATGTAAAAAAGCATTTAAAAAGTAGTTCCGATAGGGACTAAGCTTACAAGAGGTGATTGTGCAGGTCAGACAGAGAATTCTAGTAATAATAAATCAGGCTCTTTCAAAATAGCAGCTGCAGCCTTTAAGAGCCGCAGCCACTTGCTATCTCCCACCATTCATCTCAAAGGCAACTCCTGGCTGGTAGGCCCGATCCAAGCCGGGGGTACACTGTGTATGTGTAAAAGGGTCGACCTCGGGAAATCCTGTACGATTGGCCAGTGGTTCCGCTTCTGAGTGCTGAGGCTGGAAAACTGGTCCTCATTGGGATTATGGAAGCAGTTGTGGTTTGCTCTTAGTAACTGTTGAGAACAGAGGGCTCTAGGAACCATCCAGCCTTTATTTCAAAATCCACTGAAAACATGAAGTGAAAGAATTGTCTCTGCCCTTTCTTTCAATTTGGAACAAAAATTGAACACAAAAATTGACAAGAATCGCTGTATGCTTTTGCAGTTGATTTGTACGGGCAGGGTAGTCCGTCTGCACTGAGAGGTGTGTGGAGTAAACACAGTATTGCAGTAATGTAGTCATTAGTGCTTAACTAATCCAAGAGATTTCAAGAATTTCCTTTGGCAGCCTCCTTGTCCTGCTTCACTGGAGGCAATGATCCTACCCACCTTCTCCTTGGTGAACGCGGAAATCTCTACCCTCACCATGAAAGGCAAACTGCTGCAAACAAGCCCAGCAGACCTGGCTAGCACTCGGGAAGCTGAATGACATGTTGCAAATAGCTGCTAACGTTAAAAACCAATAGACAATGGTAAGCTGCTAATTATGGGCATTAACACTTCTATCAATGAGCCCGCACACATCCCTTTAATCACCATATCCCACTCCCTTATGGAATACATTCTAAATTGAAGAGCTGATCTTCAAAAGCCAATTGCCTGCTGTGTTCATATCATGGAAAAATAGTCCTGAGCTATAAACTGGAATTAAACTTATTATGGATTATTTTTAATTAAGTGAAGACATACAAAATGGCGTTAAGCGTTACTGTGAAGATTATCCCATCATCCTGTATTTCCAGTGTGGAAATACATACACAATCAGCTTGGTTTGGTCAATCAGGACTACAATCTGTTGAAGGATCATGTTGGACTCGAAACGTCAACTCTTTTCTTCTCCACCGATGCTGCCAGACCTGCTGAGTTTTTCCAGGTAATTCTGTTTTTGTTCTACAATGTGGTAGACCCATCAGCGTTCCTGCCAATTATGTCCTTCCTGGTGGATGCATCCAATTGCAGACTTAGCTACAAGAGGACATGAGGGATTATTTATCACATATGCTATAATGGTATCATAAATAGTCATTCCATGGATATTGTTAAGCAATTTGTACTAGAATTCAGCAGAAAAGCAATGCAAGTATTTCTGCTATTATCTGTGTAATCACAACCATTTCTTTACATACTTGTTCAAAACTAACTATAAATGACAAACAACATAAGCTCCTTTCTTAGCTACCAGTGACTCATCAAAAATCATGTTGCTTTTGTATTAATGGTCTCCTACCCTTTTTGAAAAAAAATAATTGAATGTTCAAAAGAGTGAATTTTAGGGATTTGTGCTCCTGATGGATATTTTGGGAAATTTAGCAGGAGAAGCAGTTATTCCTTCCAAGGAGAGCACAAATTCATCAAAGCTAACCCTATAGTGCAACAGACCTGCAGGAAAACTGGGACACTAGTTTGTTGAAGGGACATTCTTCTGTTAATTCTTTTCCAACTGCTTTTCACTGCTGATTTTTTGCCTATTTCCGTCTCTGAACATGGTTCGATTTAGCCCCTGTCTCAGTTCCTCTGCAGCTGAAACCATTATTCATGCCTCTAGACTTGATGATTCCAATGCACTCCTGAATGATCTCCCACTTTCTGCCTTCCGTAAATTTGAGGCCAATCAAAACTCTGCTACCTGCCTCTTAACCCGCAGAAAGCCCCCTTCCCCTCACACCCCTGGTGCTCGTTGACCTACATTGGCTTCCGGTCAAGCAGCATCTTGTTTTTAAAATTCTCATCCTGTTTTCGAATCCCTCCATGGCCTCGCTGCTCCCTAACTTTGCAATCTCCTTGAGCCCCACAATCCCCTGAGACATCTGCTCTCCTCTAATTCTGGCCTCTTGTGCACCCCCAATCAAAATTGCTCCACCTTATTGGCTGTGTCTTCAGTTACCTAACGCCCGAGCTCTGGAATTCCCTCCCTAAACCTCTTTGTCTCTTCGTGAGACTTTCCTCCTTTAAGATGCTTGTTAAATTCTAATTCTTTGACCAAGCTTTGGGTCTAAATCTTTGACCAAGTTTTTGGTCTTGTGACTTAATGGGCAGAACTGCCCCAGGTTTGCATTAAGTGCAGGGGCAGAGGTGAGAAAAGACATTTTACCCACTGGCCGCAATGGTGGGTTTTCGCCCCATATCATCCCCTTCCAGGCATTTCCCGCCTCATTAATAACGCATTCGTGGGCAACACTCCGGATTACCTGGGGGTGGAATCGGATTTGCCCACCATGCCATGACCTCAGCGCTTCCTCGCTCTGGGTGCCACATTGAAAACGCACCAGAGCACGGCCTACCTCATGTCTACAGACCAGGACTGCTCCGGGAGCCAGATGGGCCCCGACAGCAAGGTGACAGCAGTCTGCAAATTTAGTGATGCCTCCCTGGGGCACCTGCTGGATGGGGTAGCAGGCTGCCCCCAAGCCCTCTACCCCTGCCCTGGCCACAGGAGGCCCACCAGAGCCACCAGTCTGGCCAAGCGGGTGGTGGCAGTGGTGGTCAGCGCCACCAAAGCAGAAGCCATCCAGTGCAGGAAGAGGGTGAATGCTCTCATCCGTTCCGCCAGGGTAAGTCAACCACCTCATCACTCTCAACTCACACACTAACAAACCCCTCACATATCCACAGGGATCTCACACCTCGAGGGACTACACCACTAACTCTCACACACACCCCCACATCTCCATCAGGCTCATATCCTCTCGAGCTCACATCCTCATCCCACAAACATCCCACGGGGTGCCATGTGCCCTGCTCACACTCTCTCCATCTGTTTTCACACAGGAGAAGCTGGCTGACATCAGCAGGGAGAGGTCTCACATTAAGCTCCTCACTCACTTTGAGGAGTGTGCCATCGTGCTGACTGGTGAGGACGTGGACTGTGCCTATAGCGATGGTGAGGTCAGTGGTGAACATCCACGTGGGGATCCTGCACCACATCATCTTCCTCTCAATGTAACTGTGAGTGCTCTCTCTCTCTCCTGCTTCTGACTCTGCTGCAATGCACTACTTATCTCTACTGCCAAGCGACTGACACCCTCAGCCAGCCAGTCCCTCAGCTCCTTCCAGGTCCTCACCTCCAGACAAGAGGACACCTCCTCCTTTGAAGAGCTGGAAATAAGCAGCCTGGAAGACCTGTCACAGCGCTTACCCACACCCTCCACCAGCGCAGAGACACACACCTCAATGGGACCTGGATCTAGAGCAGGCTCGGGTTCACAATCTGGTGGTAACTGCACGGACACGTGTCCACAGTGGGAGGAGGCACGTTCAGCCAAACACCCCAGCACTCGGAGGGCTGCTGGGTAAGAGGCATCTGTGAGTCCGAGTCAGATGATAAGCCTCTGGATTTGGCCTTCCAACTCATCATGGAGAGTCAGCAGAAGGCGGGGGAACATCATGTGGAGCTGTTGGAAACCCTCAACAGAGCAGCACGCGAGTCAGAGGAGTGCGTTTGCCTCCTCTCTGATGAAGTAGTGCCCACATGGGCGCACATGGAGGTCTCAATGGGGAGGATGGTGGAAGCCATGGAGACCTTGGTCCAGCAGAACGCAGACGTGCCCGCAGACCTGCACTCCATCGCTGGAGCCATGGATGAGTTCCTGCAGTGGCAACACGAGAGGGAAAGGGGGCACCTTGATGACCCTCCAGGTGCTCCTTCCCCTCAAGGAGTCAGGCCGGGGTCCTTAGGCACCCTAAGGGAGGAAGAGCGGCAGCTGGACATCCCTGGGTCATCCACTCAGGAACCTCTGAGACTGTCCGCTCCCTCCACGTCCCCTTGTGACCCATTCAACCTCATCCTCCGTCACTGCAGAGGGAACAGCTGGTCTACAGGAGGGCAGCCAAAGCAAGTTGGAGCCCTCAAGGCCTCATCTCTCCAGAGGACTCACACCAAAGTCATCAAAAGCAACAGGCCAACCATTGCACAGTCTCCACCCCTGCTACAGATGTCAGGGCAGCACCTAGAAGAGGTGGTAGGCCTAGAAAAGTAAAGAAATTTTGATCAGAAGTGGTTGCACAGGTGAACACATTTTATTACTTTATAATCTGAAAATATATTCACTGAATAATGTGTAATGTTGTCTTTCAGCTTCTTTTACAGGCTTCACGAGCCCTCCCCCTGCATTCGCCCCACCATGAGCAGTTCAGCTGCACCTAACCAGCCCATGAGTGATTCTGGAGAGAGAAGTATGTGTGTGTGTGTGGGTGGGCAGGGCCTTTTAGAGCATTGTGCAAACACTCTCCCCCGCACATGGAGCCTTCATTCATCACACTCATCTCACTGTCCCGAGCATTTTCAATACTGCCTGCTGGGGTTCTCTTTTCGTTGTCCCTCTGAGCTGATCTGCATCTCCACCCACCCACTGACCACACTCCCATGCAGAACCTGTGCCCGTCCAACATGAGGATCCGCTCACTTTCGGTTTCCGCGAAATGGCAGTTGCCAAGTTTCTCTTAAGCTCCCCTGACCGTTCCCCTCCCCCAATCACCCATGTCCTTTCCCCTATCACAGTGCACCATGCCCCCTCCCACTCCCCCTCCACTGGCATCACCTTCCACTTCCCCATTCTCACTTACCAACCCGAACCCTTGTCTTTCCAGGATGTCCAGGTGAACGTGCACACTCCCAACCTTCCTGAGAATCCCACCCCCATCCATATTGACCTCCCCGACCTCCTCCTCCCCACCCTCAGGGTCCGTGTCTGCCTCCGAGTCTCCATCAACAACCCTTACTGTCCACTCTACTGTTACTGACGCGCCCTCACCCTCCCACCCTACTGGCTCCCTCTGCCCCCTCTCACACTCACCATTCCCTCCTATCACACCCACCCTCAGTTCACTCCCCAGGAGGCAGTTATTGACCCCACAGACCCCTCCCCTGCACGTTCACCTGGACACCCTCCACCTTAGTCCCTCCTCCACTTTACTCCCTCCTCCACCCTTACTCCCTCCTCCACCCTTACTCCGTACTCCCCCCAGACATATTGCCACCTGCGAACATCCCTCCTGCCCCGGACACCTTCCCCTCTCCCAATTCCCTCCTCCACCCGAACACCTCCGCCCCTCTGAACTCTCTCCCTTACGCCTACCTCCCCACTGGCAGCGTTCTCCCCCAGTACACCCTCCTCTCCTCGTACACCCTCCTCCCCCCTGTACTCCCTCCTTCCCCCCCGGAAACCACCCTTACCCCTCCCATCATCACCCACCCCCACCCAGCGGTAAGTCCTGACATCTGCCTGTCACACTCGTCCAGATGTGTTCTGGGCTGGCGTGTTGTCCCACCAGTAATTCGGGGGTGGGGTGGGGGAGCAATTCCAGCCGGGCCTTACTTTACACCCCATTAATGGGATGCAAATCTGGTTCACGCAGGGCCTCCAGCGAGATTCGAGTTCACCATCGGATGATCCCATGCGCTTTCGTGTTGGCGTGAAACCGATTTCTGCCCCTCATGCCAAATTGGCACCTCCCCACCCACCATGAGACCTGTGCCAATGGGACCAGACGATCCCACCCAAAATCTCCTTATGTGGCTTGTGTCATGTTTTATTTTATAATGCTCCTGTGAGGGGCTGTCTCATTCCATTAAAGGCGCCATATAAATATCAGTCGCATTGTATTTTTACGATGGTTTTCCACGCCATTCTTCGGTGCTGTTGTTCTTTCTCCTTGTGTTTTGTTTTTATTTTTGCAGCTGTTTTGCTTTTTCTTTTTTCTCTCTCTCTTGTTTTTTGGCATCAGGGGATGTTTACTTGTAAACATAAACAGATGAATATTGTCTGCAAAATTGTCGGGAAGCCGGGACTGTAATTGAAACGTTTGCAAAAGTTCGACTGAAGAGGACAGGGGTGAAGGAGACTGGATCGGGAGGGGAGGGGAGACTTTCACTGCAATTCAGGGAAATGCGACTGTGTTCATCCCACCCCAAAGACAGGACAATCTCGAAATATTGGCAGAGGCTCATGTTTGTTCCCAGGGGCCATGTTGTTGAGTAAGCTGCAAAGGGATAGAAGTTAGGAGACAGCTTTTTTAAAAAAAGCACAGGTTGAAATGCATCTGGAATACAGCATTTAGTTCTTGGTACCACACCTCAGGGAGGTTATATTGGCCTTGGAGGGCAGGTAAAAAGGTTAAATTATGAGCACAGGCTGCACAGACTAGGCTTGTATTCCCTTAAGATGGAATATGAAAGGTTGATGTAATTGAGGTGTTTAAGATGATGTGAGGAGTTGATTGGTGTCACGAGGCTGTGCCCCTTTAATTTAAAAAAAGATGATTTTTTTTTAACATTCAGCTGACTGGAAGTTTTGCAATTTAAAATGAGACAGATTAAGCTACTTAAAAATGCAAGGCCACCTTCCAAAGTGAAGATGAGAAAGCAAACAAGTCACCCCCAGGGGGGGTGTGAAGAAGGCGGCATTTCCTATAATTCAAAGATCCATCGAAACTCATCACTGACTAAGGAAGAGACATTAAAATGCAAAGTGCTGGATATTGAAACAATGGCTGTCACAGACAGACACACCCAGAACCCCTTGGAAATACACAATGGGTGAAGTATAACAAGCCAGGCTGCAGCTACTAAAGAGAGATTGCAGGAAAGTTTTCAGCAGAGGAAATAGGCTGAATGCTGGGCTCTCTCTCTCTCTCTCTTTCTCTCTCTCTCTCGGAACAAGTGTATTACCCAGTTCGGAAGACATCTTTACTAGAAATCCACCAGCAAACCGAGGTCTTGTAATAATTGCAACATCTTTTACATCTGACTGCACCCACAAAATCAGCTAATCCAACTCAGCTGCAATGTTTAAAAATGTACACCTCAAGGACAATCAAAGGACACAAGTTGTAAATTCTTTTAACCTTTTTTTACTGGACTCTAACTTCCCTTATTTCTGATACCTGTGTCTGTGACAACACATTTTTATTATTTTTTTCCCTTGGGTTCAGTGGTTAATAAATTTGCTCTTTCTTTAACTCAAGAAAACCTTGTTTGATTGGCTCCTTATTGTTCACAGCTCAAATTGTTATCCAATACATTTGGATTCGGAAAAGGCGTACGGTACCCTTGTGAAAAAAAACTTAACCCTTTGTTGTGATCAAGCAAGGAGGCTGAATAGAGGGGAACAAGTTCACCTCTTCTCACTTGGTTGTAACAGATGGTGGATGGAGAGAAACTATTTCCTCTAGTGGTGGAGTCCAATGGGTTCTTGTGGTGCAGTGGTAATGTCCCTACCTCTGGGCCAGAAGCCCTGGGTTCAAGTCCCACTGTGGGACTTAATGGTTACAGAAGGTGTGTTTGTAACATGGCCAAACCGGTTGACTATTGATTTGTAAATCCTTCCAATGTGTTGGTGGTAAGAGTGGGAGCCAGGCTGCAGACGGGAATGGCAGGCTGTTACATTAGTTTGCCAAGCATAATCATGGGCTAATCCAATGGAAGTCTATGGTTCTCACCATCCCTTTAGGGCATGGTACCAGGAGGATGTGGAGTCCAGACCACAGGAGCATAACCTTACTGTGCCTGGTGGGCACTGCAGGACTGGGGTGCTTTATTGACCCCCTTATTCATGTTTTGATTTGAGTTTTGTAAGTTTCCTTTAAGATTTGCCTTTCTTTTTGCAGTGACCCTTTAAAGGGCTGCTTTTTAATATGTGCCTTGATTTAATTTATTTAATTGGCTCTATTCAAAAGAGTAAAACCTTAGATTGATGGGTTTTAGTTAGGTATGGATATTAAGCGATTCAGAACCAAGGCTGGAAGATCAAGTTAATGTACTGATGAGCCATGACCATAGCAGCTTCTTTAAGGAGTGTCTTGTTCCTTTTAATATTATTTTTATTCATTCACAGGATGTGGCCCTTCCCTAATGCCTTCAGGAAGGTAGAGAGCTGCCTTATTGGGTACAATTGAGTGGCTTTCTTGGCCAGTCAGATGAGAGTTTAGAGTCGATCACTTTGCTTTCAGTCTCAAGTCACATATAGGCCAGACTGGAAAAAACAGCAGATTTCCTTCCTTAAAGGACATTACTGAACCTGATGGGTTTTTGTGAGGTTTTAGTAGTTTCATGGTCACCATTACTAACATCAGTTTTTTATTCCAGATTTATCTAATTAATTGAATTTAAATTTCCAAGTTGCCATGATAGCATTTGAACTCATGCCTTTGGATTATTAATCCAGTCTTCTAGATACTAGCCCATGAACATAACCACTAGGCTACTGTATTCACGTAAATGTGTTCCCAGGCTTGTGTGTCATGCTCAAATAACGGAGTCCAGCTGCCATACTCTGTCATATAGAGGTCTGCTGTCCTCCAGAGAGGGTGACCTGAAATGTCAAATAGGCATCTGCCTCAAGCAACAACACACATACTTCACCAGTAATCAAACAAAGAGATCCACTGAACTGATCAATCACTTGCTCACTTTATTTGCGCTCTCCACATTTAATTTGGTTGCCATTAATCTTTCCCAAACAGCCCCTGTGAAATGCTAAAGTTCACTTTTATATACATATATATACGCACACATGTATAGCTTGGCAATTAATTGTCCCCTGGTGCATTGTCCATAGCAAAGCCTCTGCCAATCAGAGCCCACTTGCCAACCAATCAGCACTCTCTTCTCATTAATTGTTGTTCCCTTTGAGGTTTGGTATTCTTGTGAATCTGTCCTGATGAGTGCAAGACAAAAAGCTTTGACAGCATGTCTCTTTTTTCAGCAACACTCAAGTTCTGTGCTACCAAATGACCATATATACAGCCTTTACAAATTTATTTTGCACCAGATATGATATACAACCTTTAAGTAGCTGTGCTCTTTTAAATTTTACCAGCAGACATTTAAGGGCTGCTGATACATAAGTTCCCTTTGACGATCCACACCCCCAACCCCAGCGTCCTTTGGGGAGTTTCTAGGGCAGGCTTGATGTGAGCCAAATGCTCACCATGACCATGGAAGATTCCAGAAAGGTGACTTGGCAAGAAATCAGTGTGTAGGAGTGCTGTGTGTCTGTTTATGTGTTTGTGTATTTCTGTTTATAAGAAGGGTGGAGATAATGCTGTGTAGATCAACCTTGTCTTTAGTTTACTGAAAGTAATTTCAGCACAAGAATCTTAATGGTTAAAAGTCAGGTGAAGTGTAATACAAGAGCATGCAAAAGATAATCTCAGAGATATATCCCATCAGAGTTTTAGTAATTGAGTAAAATAACAGCCCCTGTACACGATGGTTAAATATTGGGAAGACTGAAGCCATTGTGTTCAGTCCCAACAACAGGGCCTGTTCCCTGGCCACGTACTCAACCCCTCTCCTTAGTAGCAACTGTCTGAGGCTGAACCAGACTGTTTGCAACCTTAGTGCCTATTTGGAACTGATATTGAAACAGTTCTCTCTCTTCAGGTGTTGTCCCTCTCTACGTTAATCTGCAGTCATCACCCCTCTCCTCAAAAAAACATCCTTGACCTCTCCGTTGTTGCAAACTACCACCCTATATCCAATCTCCCTTTCCTTTCCAAAGTCCTTGAATGTGTTAAAAACAAAAAGCTAAAAGCTACTGCGGATGCTGGAAATCCAAAACAAAAACAGAATTACCTGGAAAAACTCAGCAGGTCTGGCAGCATCGGTGGAGAAGAAATCAGTTAACGTTTCGAGCCTTCATGGCCCTTCGGCAGAACTGAAGCATAGTTAGTAGAAAGGAGAAATATAAACTGGTCTAAGTTGGGGGCGGGAGGTGGGGGGGTGCCGGGGGGGAAGAGAGAAGTTGAGGGTGTGGTGATTGTGGAGATAAGCAAGCCGTGATAGGAGCAGATAATCAAAAGATGTCACAGACAAAAGGATCAAAGAGGTGTTGAAGGTGGTGATATTTGTCTAAGAAAGGTGCTAATTAAGAATGGAAGACAGGACATTCAAAGTACAGCTCTAGTGGGGGTGGGGTGGAAAAGACTAACAAGGTTTTAGTTTTAGATTTAAAAATAATGGAAATAGGTGGGGAAAGAAGAATCTTTATTAAATTATTGAAAAAAAAAGTGGGGGGGGGGAGAAATGGGGTGGGGATGGGGGGAGGGGGAGTTTAAGATCTAAAGTTGTTGAATTCAATATTCAGCCCGGAAGGCTGTAAAGTGCCTAGTCGGAAGATGAGGTGCTGTTCCTCCAGTTTGCGTTGGGCTTCACTGGAACAATGCAGCAAGCCAAGGACAGACATGTGGGCAAGAGAACAGGGTGGAGTGTTGAAATGGCAAGCGACAGGGAGGTTTGGGTCTTTCTTGCGGACAGACCGCAGGTGTTCCGCAAAACGGTCGCCCAGTTTGCGTTTGGTCTCTCCAATGTAGAGGAGACCGCATTGGGAGCAACGAATACAGTAGACTAAGTTAGAGGAAATGCAAGTGAAATGCTGCTTCACTTGAAAGGAGTGTTTGGGCCCTTGGACGGTGAGGAGAGAGGAAGTGAAGGGGCAGGTGTTGCATCTTCTGCGTGGGCATGGGGAGGTGCCATAAGTTGGGGTTGAGGAGTAGGGGGTGATGGAGGAGTGGACCAGGGTGTCCCGGAGGGAACGATCCCTACGGAATGCCGTCAGGGGGGGTGAAGGGAAGATGTGTTTGGTGGTGGCATCATGCTGGAGTTGGCGGAAATGGCGGAGGATGATCCTTTGAATGCGGAGGCTGGTGGGGTGATAAGTGAGGACAAGGGGGACCCTATCATGTTTCTGGGAAGGAGGAGAAGGCGTGAGGGAGGATGCGCGGGATATGGGCCGGACACAGTTGAGGGCCCTGTCAACGACAGTGGATGGAAAACCTCGGTTAAGGAAGAAGGAGGACATGTCAGAGGAACTGTTTTTGAAGGTAGCGTCATCAGAACAGATGCGACGGAGGCGAAGGAACTGAGAGAATGGGATGGAGTCTTTACAGGAAGCGGGGTGTGAGGAGCTGTAGTCGAGGTAGCTGTGGGAGTCGGTAGGCTTGTAATGGATATTGGTGGACAGTCTATCATCAGAAATTGAGACAGAGAGGTCAAGGAAGGGAAGGAGAAGTGTCAGAGATGGACCATGTGAAAATGATGGAGGGGTGGAGATTGGAAGCAAAATTAATAAATTTTTCCAGGTCCCGACGAGAGCATGAAGCAGCACCGAAGTAATCATCGATGTACCGGAGAAAGAGTTGTGGAAGGGGGCCGGAGTAGGACTGGAACAAGGAATGTTCCACATACCCCATAAAGAGACAGGCATAGCTGGGGCCCATGCGGGTACCCATAGCCACACCTTTTATTTGGAGGAAGTGAGAGGAGTTAAAGGAGAAATTGTTCAGTGTGAGAACAAGTTCAGCCAGACGGAGGAGAGTAGTGGTGGATGGGGATTGTTGGGGCCTCTGTTCAAGGATGAAGCTAAGGGCCCTCAGACCATCCTGGTGGGGGATGGAGGTGTAGAGGGATTGGACATCCATGGTGAAGAGGAAGCGGTTGGGGCCAGGGAACTGGAAATTGTTGATGTGACGTAAGGTGTCAGGGAAATCACGGATGTAGGTGGGAAGGGACTGGACAAGGGGAGAGAGAAGGGAGTCAAGATAACGAGAAATGAGTTCCGTGGGGCAGGAACAGGCTGACATGATCGGTCTGCCAGGACAGTTCTGTTTGTGGATTTTGGGTAGGAGGTAGAAGCGGGCCGTCCGAGGTTGGGCGACTATCAAGTTGGAAGCTGTGGGAGGAAGATCTCCAGAGGAGATGAGGTCAGTGACAGTCCTTGTTTCCAGGACTGTGGGAGGAAGATCTCCAGAGGAGATGAGGTCAGTGACAGTCCTTGTTTTCCATCCACGGTCGTTGACAGGGCCCTCAACCGTGTCCGGCCCATATCCCGCGCATCCTCCCTCACGCCTTCTCCTCCTTCCCAGAAACATGATAGGGTCCCCCTTGTCCTCATTTATCACCCCACCAGCCTCCGCATTCAAAGGATCATCCTCCGCCATTTCCGCCAACTCCAGTATGATGCCACCACCAAACACATCTTCCCTTCACCCCCCCGACGGCATTCCGTAGGGATCGTTCCCTCCAGGACACCCTGGTCCACTCCTCCATCACCCCCTACTCCTCAACCCCCACTTATGGGCACCTCCCCATGCCCACGCAGAAGATGCAACACCTGCCCCTTCACTTCCTCTCTCCTCACCGTCCAAGGGCCCAAACACTCCTTTCAAGTGAAGCAGCATTTCACTTGCATTTCCTCTAACTTAGTCTACTGCATTCGTTGCTCCCAATGCGGTCTCCTCTACATTGGAGAGACCAAACGCAAACTGGGCGACCATTTTGCGGAACACCTGCGGTCTGTCCGCAAGAAAGACCCAAACCTCCCTGTCGCTTGCCATTTTAACACTCCACCCTGTTCTCTTGCCCACATGTCTGTCCTTGGCTTGCTGCATTGTTCCAGTGAAGCCCAACGCAAACTGGAGGAACAGCACCTCATCTTCCGACTAGGCACTTTACAGCCTTCCGGGCTGAATATTGAATTCAACAACTTTAGATCTTAAACTCCCCCTCCCCCCATCCCCACCCCGTTTCTCCCCCCCCCACCCTTTTTTTTCAATAATTTATATAGATTCTTCTTTCCCCACCTATTTCCATTATTTTTAAATCTAAAACTAAAACCTTGTTAGTCTTTTCCACCCCACCCCCACTAGAGCTGTACTTTGAATGTCCTGTCTTCCATTCTTAATTAGCACCTTTCTTAGAGAAATATCACCACCTTCAACACCTCTTTGATCCTTTTGTCTGTGACATCTTTTGATTATCTGCTCCTATCACGGCTTGCTTATCTCCACAATCACCCCACCCTCAACTTCTCTCTTCCCCCCACCGCCCCCCACCCCCCACCTTAAACCAGCTTATATTTCTCCTTTCTCCTAACTATGCTTCAGTTCTGCCGAAGGGCCATGAAGGCTCAAAACGTTAACTGATTTCTTCTCCACCGATGCTGCCAGACCTGCTGAGTTTTTCCAGGTAATTCTGTTTTTGTCCTTGAATGTGTTGTTGCCTCGCAAATCCATGCAAGTCTTTCCCAGGAGTCCATGTTTGAAACCTTCCAATCAGGTTTCTGTCTTTGCCACAGTCACAACTGATATACTTTGTGATTACGACAGGTAAACTATCCCTCCCCCTCCTCCTCAACCTGTCTGGAGCCTTTGACATTGTTGACCACACCGTCCTCCTTCAGTGTTCCTCAACCATTCAGTAAACTAGGAAGTAAAGCATTCAGTGATCACTGAACTCACACGCACACACACACACGCACACACACATGCACACACACGCACGCACACACACGTGTGCACACACACGCGCACACACACACGCGCGCACACACACACGCACACACACGCGCACACACACTCACATGCGCACACACACGCACACACACGTGCACACACATGCATGCACATACACACACGCACACAAACACACATGCACACACACATACACACACACACACACACACAGGGCAGAATTTTTAGGTTGGTGTGCGGACATGTGTCCGACCCGCCTGGATGTGAAATCGCATGAGATGACGTCGGGCGAGCGTCCTGACATCATCCCACGCTCACGTGATATTTTGGTTGGCAAGTGCGTGGGTGTTGAAAGTGCCCCCACCAACAATTAAGAAGACAATTAAAGCTGTTAAGGTTCCAACTGTCCTTGATTTTTCGAGGTCCATCCAACCTGCCAGCCAGACTTTGCACTTTTATTGAAGCCTCATCCAAGTGCAGGATGAGGTTCCCATTATTAAATGTAAAAAAATAAAAATGTCTGGACAAGATTTTCATCGTGTATATGTCCAGGCGACTAATTCTGACGTGTGGACATTTCTTTCCAGATTTTAAAATCTTTATTTATTGCTTTTAAAGTCTTCACTTCCCTGAGGCAGCTCTCTACCTTCGGGGAGCTTTCACTCAGCTCTCGCCCACACTCGCACTTACATCAGCGCCCATCCTCCTCCCGCCCCCACTCTGGCAGCGCTGAGCATTTCAGCGCGCGCTTTGTGCTTGCCGGCCGTTAATTGGCCAGCCAGTGTGAAATCGCGGTCGGGGGCTGATGGTGGTCGGCGCACTGTTCCCTGTCCACTCCTGGGTCCGCTGATCACGCCCACATGCCTACCTAAAAATCCTGCCCATACACCATGCTTTACCCTGGCTATTTTACCAACAAATGTACATAAAGGTTCAAGTTCACATGCATATGATGTACAAATATCAGTTCGAGGTCACGTGCTCAACAAAAATATCTGTTACCCACTTTTTTATTCACTATTCAAAAATGCAATTAGTCACACCTAGATTTCCAGTTGGCCACGTGAAGCTAGTGGCCAATGTGTTGGACAGAATTGTGACGTGTTAAATGCTGGTATTGTGCATCTCATATCACCTTTTCACTATTATGCCGTTTGCAAAGCATATTTACCCCATGGAGCCAGTTTGGTTTAATACATTTAGCTTATTTGGTTTAATAGATTGTGTGTTATATGCCACAACTTTTTGGTCAGTGTCTCATCCTTTCACCTACTGAGCAAGGCCATGAGATATCTGCAAGTGTATTCTATATATAAAACACTTCATCATTTATCGAAAACTGTGAGAGGCGATCACGACATTATCACAAGATAGTATAAGCAAAAGAGTTTAATAAAGATATGATGCTGAATATTTAAAGCAGGTTGCTAATGAATCAACATGCCTGGCATATGTTATAATTTGCTCAGCTTGTATGGGTCTGACTATGTCATTGAGTTCAACAGCATACGATGTAACAAGTAGAAAATCTCCAGCTGTACTGCAAATAGGGCTTTGATTGGCTTTGATTTTGTGTACCGTTCAATAACATGAATTACAATTCAGGGCAAACCAAGGAAGCAGCTTTGAACTTAATTTCTCCCTTCATCTTTCGGAGGCGAATGATGTATTCGATAGCTCTGAACTTGTACCGCTCCCTAGCATTTGGAGGCAGACAACAGTTCTCAAATTCCTGGTGCGATCCATTGTCATAAAGCTATTAATGTGTATAATATTATTGGCAAATATTTTTCTTTTAAAACAGGTTTAGTCTGTGGGTGTGTCTTAATTGAATTAAAGCCAGCTAGTCTGGGTGCTTTGATGTGCACTAGTTTTGAGATGTAACAGATGTAGGGTGCATTTGCATTTTTTGAATAGAGCATTCAAGAAGTGGGGCGAAATCTGGCACCTAACTAGCAGAGACCAAGCAATATGTTTATATTACTAATAAAGTTGATAGTATGAAAGGGGTTTTATTGTTAGAAGAGGTGGAGTTCAAAGAGGCTAGTGATACAATGAAAAGTTACATTCAATGAGATGTGCTGGGTATAACCGTTAGCAGTTTTGTATGTGCAGGGCAGACGCAATGTAAAATCAAAGCAGCTGTAAGCCTACAACTGTCTCCATGAGAATCAAAGTGAAAAGAACCTCAGTTTAAATCCATAAGGTGAAAATGCTTTGCCTGGTGTCTGGTTAAGTCTATGGGTTGTTGTTGCCTTAATGGAGATTAGTTTGGGAATTTGTTAAAAGCTATGATAGTAGTAATTTGTAGCCATGTGTATATATTTAACTTGTGCTAATTAATAAAATATTTCATTTAGTTTAATATAAAAGCTCTTGAGAACTGATGGCCTGATTCCTGAATTTAGAGTCACATCTCAAACATAACCACTTAAAAATGTAGGTTATGACAGTTGTTTAAAGTTTCCCTCTGGGATTTTTAAATATCTCAGCTTTACCGACCGCTGGGTCGTAACACTCATTCTGCAGTGTCTAGTTGTTCTCCTCATTTCAGCTTCCTTTATTAAAGAAAACAAGTTGATCATTTGTAATTTGGAGCTAAGGAATCAAGCGCAATATCCTGCCAATTCATTACACAGAAGACAGGCTCCAAGTAATAGGTTTTAAACATGAACTGTTCTTAATTAAATTAGAGGGTTAGATATCTGTTAACACCCGCGCAGGGATGAAAAGCTATTCTGTCGGCCCTAACCCCCATGGCTAACGATCAGATGTGCCCCATGACTGATTAATATTGCACAGCCTCCTCTTATGGAAACATTAAGCCCCTATTATTTCTGTTCTAAATCTTAGGTTACATATTGATTGGTTGGAAAAGACAAAAAAAAAATGAAGTCTCACTCCTGACCCCTCTCTCTCTCAATGGTTCCTCTCTCCTGAAGGATCATATCAGTTGAATGAGACAAGTGAAGCCAGATTAGATCTGCGGGCGAGCTGAACTTATCTTAATTATCAGGACATTTTTGAGGTTTTGTTAAATGTTAGATGAAAACTTAAATCTTCTGTAAATCTGTTTTATTAGGGCTCCTCTCTGAGTTAACCCCCATTCTGCTTGAAGATTTACATTCGATGGGTCTGGAAATGATTCCGTTTTTGGCTTGCCTTGTGTCTGCTAATTGGAAACAGGTCAAGTAGTGGAGTCATGAATTAATGAACAGGTAAACTGCGACTTTGAATATAAAATACGCCTAAAATGCTTGGCCTCCTCTATAATTACCGACTTACATTTTATGACTAGTAATAAACCTCAGGGTGGCTCTTTGCTTCTTTGCTTTCCTCCCATTTATTGCAACGCTCTGAAATGAAAGCCCAGGATTCACACTGGAATGTTTATGCTTCCGCGTTATGGCACCTTCCAATCTGATAGCATTGTTTTTCTGATCAATATAAAACTTGATTAGAAAGTGGGCACGATAAGAGATTCACCACAAAGGGCCCCCGCTGTCCAACATTCCTTTTCCTTTCAGACGTATAACGCAAGTCACCACCGAGGTTGAAATAAAAGACTCGCTTGCATCTATATGGTGCCTTTCAAACCTCTGGACGTTACAAAGCACTTTACAGCCAATGAAATACTATTTGAAAGCGCACTAACTTTGTAATGTAGTGAATCGAGGCAGCCAATCTGAGCTTCCACAAACAGTAATGACATAATGACCAGAAAGGTTTATTTGAATGATTTTGATTGAGAAAGGAACACTGGGACACCCAGAGCTCTCCTGCTCTTCTTTGAAAGCGTGCCCTGGGAGGTTTTATGTCCATCTGAAAAGGTAACTAGAGCCTCTGTTTCGAATCTCAACCTCCAACAGTGCAGGAATCCTTCAGTACTGCACTGAGTGTCAGCCTAGATTAAGTGCTTGAGTCTTTGGAGTGGAACTTGAACCCACAACGCTCCTGACTCGGCGGTAAGGACTGCTACCCACTAGGCCCCAGCTACCACCTTCATGAAGCATATGAAGTAAATCAAGATGTCCCGTTTAGGGGGCACCTTCCAAACCTGCGACCTCTACCAGCTAGAAGGACAAGGGCAGCAGATGGATGGGGACACCACCACCTGCAAGTCCCCCTCCCAGTCACTCACCATCCTGACTTGGAAATATATCGTCGTTCCTTCACTGTCGCTGGGTCAAAATCCTGGAACTTCCTCCCTCACAGCGCTGAGGGTGTACCCACACCACATGGATTGCAGTGGTTCAAGAAGGCAGCTCACCACCACCTTCTCAAGGGCAATTAGGGATGGGCAAAAAATGCTGGACTAGCCAGTGATGCCCACATCCCATGAATGAATAATAAAAAGGATCATTTTAATCTAATCCACCAGGAAGGAACTGACTTCATGTTTTATGTCCCACCTGTCATACACTGAAGTCAATGGAGAGTTAACTCGGGCACGGTGTAAAACCAACTGTTTGAACCAAATCCACCAGCCTGGTAGGTTAGCTTAAAATTACCCCACTAGCTTCAGCTAAAAACACTTGAAGAAGCAAGCGGAGACTGAGGGAAGCAGGAGTTACAAAGAATGGCGTCCAATGGGCAACAGTATGATGGGTGTTAATACCAGGGAGGATGCAAGCTGAGGAAATAGGGCTGATTTTGATGGTCTAGCAAGAACAAGAGGGGAAAGATCAGCGAAGATAGTAATGTTAATAAAATGCAGGGAGACAAGAGAGGACATTGTAACAGAGAGAGTGAGAGTGGAATTCCAGCACTGAGACAAATGCCTCCTGTCCGCAGATCAGACTTGCTGTTTAGTTACAATTTTGGCCTTTTACCTGAAAACTATGGAACTATTTTTCTTACCCATGCAGCTGCTGGCAACTATAAATGGGGATTTCCTCCTCCCAACAAGTAACCTCGCCACTGACTCACGAAGCACACTAAGTGTCAAACTTAAAGCCAAGCCCACAATAATTAGATTTAAAAGGTAATTAGATTGCTATGTGAAAAAGAGGAATATCAAAGGATATGGGGAGAGTGGTGTTAAACTAAATGGGAGTAAAACACCAGTACAGACTTGATGGGCCAAAAGGTTTGTTACTGTGCCCTATCATTTTATAATTCATTGCATCTACTATGTGAAGCGGCAACATTTCAGCGCTCTTTAGTTTCTCGTGTTTAGACATTTTCAGATCAATGGTGTATATACCAATTCAGCGAGAGGTCCTTGTCTCCTGTTGAAGATTTTGGCACAGGAATCAGTCACTCATTGTAATGAACATTAAGGCATTGACGATTTCAATAAGAATTAAAAATTAAAAAGAGGCTTGAGGAAAAGGCAGAGGACCACAAGAGTGCTTTGAGAGTGCAATCGTTTGCTTAACAGAATGCAGTGGGCCCTGGTGTCTTGGCAGCAAAGGCTGATAGAAAATCACAGGATGGAGATTGTGCATGGGCAACATCAGACACATAGCCCAGTGGCACACAACTTTCAAAATGGGAAGCCAGAGAGTCTGGGAGGAAGCAGGCACAAGACATAATCCCACAGCATAGGGTCAGGTATCACCGACTTCTCAATGAACAGGGCCTTTATTGGCAGTGACACTTAGCAAGGCAGCCCAGTAGAAATATTCTTGTGCTTGCATTCTGACCTGTAGGGAGTGAAGGAGACCTCCTATTAGCTCAGCTGTGCACAATGAGATACTTGTGCATTTGAACTTCACCCTGTATTTTTCACATGTCACAATCTCCCTGAGAGGGTAGGTCGGTGGGGCACTCGGCCCCGTGTTTCTCTGATGAGTGTCTTGCTGCCCTCCTGGAGGAGGTGGCAGCATGGGGAGAGATCCTTATCCCCAGGGGCGGGAGGAGGAGGCCCCACCACCTCACCCAACACTTGGGAGGAGGTGGCATCCAGGGTGAGCTCCTATGATGTGGTGAGGTGCACATGGGTGCAGTGCTGTAGCAGTTCAATGATCTCCTGCGATCGGGAAGGGTGAGTACCGTGTTGGCATGTGTCGCTTAGCACAGCAGTTAGGAGCTGCCTACTCCCGTTTGGACCTCAGAGGTCTTGGAGTTAGAGTGGCAAATGTCAATGAGGCAGCATCTGGCCAAGGGGGTGAGCCCTGGCTGCTTGGACTGAGTGTCTTGTGGCTCCAGGGTTACGAACCGGCTGAGCCCTGCGAGGTGTTCCTCAGGTGGGGTTGGCTAGGCTGCTATGGCAATGCAGGTACAGGGTGGACTAATCAATGCTCCTCTGTCCTTTCAGGAGAAGACAATGCTGAGAGGCTGCGGACTGGCGGGGGTCCACCCCACCTACTAATCCTCACTCGGTATGAACAGGAGACCCTGGAGCTGGAGAGGCGCCGTGCGCCTGGGTCAACCGGCCACGGTGAGGTTGGGGTGCCACAGGGAGGTAAGAGTGCAGTGCACTGAGGTCAGAATGTCTGTAAGAGCAACCATTCCACTGTAGCCTCTATATTGATATGAGCCTCAAACCTGGAATCCCCATTGATAATGGAAAGATGAGGGCACCCTGATCTGGGTGCCAGGCATCACAGTGACAGTGTAATGACTTCAACTAATGACGTGTCCTTGTTCTTCCTTTCAGGCTCACCAGCCGCCCATCGGGGTGAGGAGCCTGAAGGCCCAACCCTGACCCCAGAGGACAGCTATGATCGATACACACCCGCGTCACACCCTCTCAGACAAGCAGGCACCAGCGCAGATACCAGCACCTCGGTGGGCATTACATCGGTGGCTAGTATCTCAGTGCACATTGTTGAGGGCACTTCACACTCACTTGAGGTGCGGGCGGAGGCAGAGAGTGCCCAGGGCGCCAGCAGTCAGACAATTGCTGGGGAACAGGAACATGCTCAGTTGGTGACTGATGATGTGTCTCTGGAGTTGTCCCTGAGGCAGCAGATGCTGGAAGTCCAGCAGGGTGTGCGGGAGGATCTGGCAGAGATACATGAGTGAATGCGTGTCATGGTCTCCGATGTGGAGGAGTCCATGTGAAGCATGTGCAATGCAATGACCCTCATGGCCGAGCACACTGCCTCCACCATGGAGAGAGTGGCGACTCTCATGGAGAGGCTCCTCCAGGAGAACAATCAGGGCTTCCTGGGGATGTGCTCGGACCTGCAGCCCTCACACCGGCATTGATCTCAGGTGGTCAGTATCAGTGTGGGAGATGGATTAGGCACCCAGTATCCCAGCTAGGTGCCCATCCATCAATGCTGACCAGGGAGGTCCAAAGTGACCTGACGTTGGCGCACGAGCTGCCTGTGGTTTCTGCGGCCTCCCCTCAGGGCGCTCCGAATGACGGCAGCAGCTCCTCCGCCCCTGTGCCAGTGACTGTGGCATCTGGTGAGGCTGCCGCGACTGGGGAGGTGCCAGCCAGGCTGGGCCATCACAGGCTCCACGGGCCAGAGGATGCCCGCTAAGGTCATCAAGGCCAACAGGACAGCTGAGTGGGCAGGCTGTCTCCAATGCCAGTGCCAGTGAGGGAGGAGCACCTAGACATAGCACCCGCAAACGAAAACTTAAAGCACCTTAAGCACAAGACTGGCTTATCACTGGTGATATTTTTCCCCCCACTTTTACATTAAATATTATTAGGTGTGATGGATAACACCTTTCAATTTAATTTGTACTATGTATGCCAGGCACCACAACATTAAAAGTGTTTGTGTTGAACAAGCCTCTGGGCACTTCATTAGTTCTGCAGGTGCAGGGTAACCCATGATGTTATGAGTGGCTTGTTTGTCATTGAACTTTATTGAAATGGCGCATAGTGCATGTTGTTCACCAGGCAAACGTTCCTGCCACGTATCGAGTATGGAGCCTGCAGCCCTGGCATGTGGTGCTGGTTTTATTTGGTAGGCTAGCTTAGGATCAAAGCATCCTGGGTGTCCCTGCCTCCCTGGTGATTACCCAGGTCAGCGTCCACGCCCTCAGCGTTCTCCTCACCGTGCTCCTCCTCGGACTCACTACTGCACTCATCATCTGTTGCCAGAGCAACCGCGTCAACATCTTTCTCCACTGCGTCCCCCCCTTTCCAGTGCCATATTGTGCAGAGCACTCAGCATGCAACCACTATCAGCAACACACGATTTGGGGGGTACTGGAGTGCGCCCCCTGAGTGGTCCAGGCATCGGAAGCACATCTTGAGCAGACCAATGGTTCTCTCTACCACAGCCCTTGTGGAGGCGTGGCTCCTATTGTACCGCTGTTCAGCTTCTGTTCTTGGGTGGCGGAGAGGTGTCATGAGCCACCTTCTGTGGGGATAGCCCTTGTCACCCAGCAGCCATCCATCCAGCCGGGCTGGAGCACTGAAGAGCCTCAGCGCCTGGGAGTGTCTGAGGATGTAAGCGTCATGGGAGCTGCCTGGGTACCTTGCACAGACTTGTAGAATCAGCATCCTGTGATCACACACTATCTGCACATTCATGGAGTGGAATCTCTTCCTGTTGACGAAGGCACCGGACTCACCCGCTGACGCCGTGATGACCACATGTGTACAGTCTATAGCACCCTGGGCACGGGGGAAGCCAGCAATCGCTGCAAAGCCTCTGGCTTGCTCAGCCTGGTTGGTCTCGTCCATGTGGATATGAATGAAAGTCAATTCCTGCCTGAACAGAGCTTCTGTCACCAGTTTGACGCAACTGTGGACAGCTGATTGGGAGACTCCACACAGATCGCCCACTGAGCCCTGGAAAGAGCCGGAGGCCTAGAAGCTGAGGGGCACCATGACCTTCAGCACCACTAGCATGGGGTGTCCACCCACACAGTTGGAGCTGATCTCAGGCCCGATCCTCTGACAGATGGAGGTGACTGTCCCCCTGGAGAGGTGGAGCCTCCTTCGGCATTGCGCCTCGGACATATTGAGGTAGCTGCATTGCCACCTGTAAACCCTGGCAGCAGGATAGTGGTGTCTTCTGTGGCCCCTTCCGCCTTGGACTTCCTGTTGGCACAGTGCGTTTTATGCCTACACCTCTCCTCCCACAGGTGGCTCCCCTGGAGACTGAATAGGGCCACCTGGCCTTCTCTTCCTTTCTGGCCCTCTCTCCCTCCTCAGAGGAGGTACCTCCAGGAGACCACAATCCCCATACACAGGGTAAGGGAAGGCTGCCTGATACCTGGAAAGATCCAAATGTTATGACTCCTCCAGATTCCTGAACTGAAGCCTGTTATTTCTGTCAAAGCCGCTATGAAGCGAAATGAAGTTGTCCTGTTCACACAAGCAAGCAGCAGTAACTTATAAGCTAAAGTACAAACAACTCGCATTAGTGAGCTCACTCACCCCTCTTATCCCATCCGTGGAGGAGGTTTTTGAAAATGTGGCCTACCCACCTGCCCATTGTGCCCATGTGATGGCCTGAAAATCGCACGGGCTACGTAACCTCCCAGACAATTGGTGTCTCAAGGGCCTTAACTGGCCCATTAATTAATGGCAGGCGCACCTCTGTTTTCATCACGCGCCCGCCTAGTGAAATATCGCGAGGTTGCGCAATGACGTCGGGACACACACCTGATGTCAGCCCGCGTCATATTACGCTCGGGAATGTGGGCCACACGCCTGCACACCCAACATAAAATCTTGGCCCCTGTCTTTGTTCACTGATGGTGTACTTAAGTTCCCCCATCCTGAACTGGGAAATTTTCTTGTGGACCTACCTGAACTTAACCAGTCCTGTCCTTGAGGTACCTTTTGAGCCTGAAATGAGTTCACTCCATCAAATGCTCAACAACCAGGAAGATTATTTACATGATAATTGATGAAGGAATCACACAAAGAATGAATTGTTCAAAGTGCAAAACCAGTTCAAGGAATTAGTAGCAATAATTAAAATGAATTATATCATTCCAGGATATTAATTGTTTGCAAATAATTTTATTAGAATTGGGTTTCAAAATTTCCGCTAGTGTTATTAATTTTGCCCCCAGTATTTATCCCTTTCTTCCTTGAAGACACAAACTCTTGCTGCACTGGGGGTTTCAGAGATCTCTGATACCCAAGTAGCTAGACTTGATGAACGGGATCTGACATTAATTGGCCACAGACCGTTCTATCATTGAAGGGTGTCACAGTCAAACCAGAGTCTGTTCTCAGGACTTAATATATAACAGGGACGGAAACTCTTTTCCCGCCCTCTACCACTTCCCAAAAGCTGAGGGGTGGCCTGGCCAATTCTCGGGACTCTACTTCTCCACTGGCTGGGGTCAGCAACTCAACACTCAACGCAGAGCAGGGCTAGACCAAACCAAGTATAGCTACATCCCCACTGAAGCATCTGGACACGGCTTCATTTATATTTTGACCATTTGCACAAGTGGCTATTACTCTTCCCACACGTTATAAAACCACTTGGTCAGATGGGAAACAATCACAGCAATTCAATTAAAAGCAAAGCTGTATATTGAAAGGTAAACAGGAAAACAAAATTATACTTGAAAATAATACTGGACTCAATCAGAGATTCAGTAATCCTATTGAAATTTGAATGAGTGACATTTTATACGTATTCTGTCTCAAACCCATGCGTGCAATGTTACATTTTATAATCCCACTAATTTCAATGATGAATGAATCTAGTCACTATGTATTCAGGATCCTTTCTTCATAATCAGCGCTTTATATGTTGATAAGCGCTTGACAACCACTTTAGAAATAACTCAGCAGGTAACAAACCTGGAGCAGTTCCTTCTCTGCAATGTACAGCCCCTGCAGATTTATGCAAAAGTAACCTGTCAATTGCAAAGATAACATTTTCTGACAAGTACTATTTATTCACTATGAAAACCACGACAGCAAGCCCCTGTGATGTTATCCTTCCTTACGCCATTCGAAGGTGAGGTTTAGCTTCATAATTGTTATTAGCATTGTCATGATCAGAAGACAGGAAGGAAAAAAATATATACATACCAAATCATCCAGGCCACTTCATAGACTTTTTTTTAATGGACAAATGGCTGGACTGATAAAATGGCCACAGCTGACCACACGATGGTAGTTCTGGAAGATTCTGAGCAGTTTAAACATGGACAAAGGCTAACTCATCAAACTCCTGCAATGTAACACTTCTTGCATTGTATAAACATTCCAGCCAAGCCAACACAAAGGGCTAGTAGACAAGGCATCTGCGCCAGCCAGTGCTGGACAAAGGCAGAGCAATTGGGATCCTCCTCTCCCATGTTGTACTAAGGGTTCTTCGGTTACCTGCTCAAAACACAGTGAGGTGTAACAAGGGGCCTTGTTAGCTGAATAGCTCAACCCGATACCACCTGTCACATGGTCGAGACTCGAGTTGCTTGAATTCCTTTAATTACACAGCTTTTGAATTTTATTTTCAGTTGTGAACCTCAGAAGAGAACCAGGCCCCAGGCTGGTAGCCTGTCCCTGACCTCCATCTCTCCAAGTCTAACTTCCAGAAGGAACCCCGAATTTCGCCTACAGAGTGAACTAATACTCAGGATACAGGAATACTTTGCTGCATTTTCAACAGACTCAACCTGTAACTGAGTTCCTAGGACCAAGATCAGGGCCAGAATTTTTCGCTCGACATGCGGGCGTGCGCCCAACATGCTTAAATGTAAAATGACGTGTGATGGCGTCGGGCGAGCATCATAAGAACATAAGAAATAGGAGCAGGAGTAGACAATTCGGCCCCTTAAGCCTGCCCCGCCATTCAATAAGATCATGGCTGATCTGCCCCAGGCCTCAACTCCTCTTTCGTGCCAGCTCCTCATAACCCTCAACTTCCCAATATTTCAAAAATTTATCTACCTCCTCTTTAAATACTTTCAGTGATTTAGCCTCCACAACTCTGACGTAGAGATTCCAGACATTCACCACCCTCTGAGAGAAGAAATTCCTTCACATCTCAATCTGAAATAAGTGTCCCCTTATTCTGTAACTATATCCCCTAGTTCGAGATTCCCCCACTATTGGAAACACCTTCTCAACATCTATCCTGTCAAGCCCCCTCAGGATCTTGTACGTTTCAATAAGATCACCCCTTGTTCTTCTAAACTCTAATGAATAAAGGCCTAACCTGTTTAGCCATTCTTGATAAGTCAACCCCTTCATCCCAGGAATCAGCCTAGTGAATCTCTTTTGAACTGCCTCCAATGCCAGTATATCCTTTCTTAAATATGGGGACCAAAACTGTACACAGTACTCCAGGTGCGGCCTCACTCTGTACAGTTGTAACGAGACCTCCCTATTTTTAAACTCCAACCCCCTGAGCTGTTTAAATCCCAGAGGGAAACTTGAAACAACTGTCATAACCCAAATTTTTAATTGGTATATTTGCGTTGTGTCATCTGAATTCAGGAATAAGACCACCAAGCCTCAAGGGTTCTTATGTAAAACTAAATTAAACATTTATTAATTTACAACAAATTAAACACACACACGTGTATAAATTACTACCATAATCGCTTTTAAACAAATATCCAAATTGATCACTCCCAACGTAAATCTCCACCAAGGCAACAGTAACTCATAGACTTTAAGCAGACGGTAGACATAGCACGTTTGATCTTCCAAATTCAAAATGAGGTTCCTTGCAATTTGGTTCCTTTGCAGACACAGTTGTAGGCTTACAGGCTGGTTAGATCTTAAATGCCTCTGACTTACACACACAAACTCTTTCTGTTTATACCTAGCTTTTCCTTTGGATGTAAATTTTCCACTATATTACCAGGCTTTCAATGTTACATCTAACAATAATATCCTTTCATTCCACTAATTTTATTAGTAAGCTGGAAAAAAATATACACATTGCTTGGCATCTTCTAGCTAGGTGAAAGATTTTACTCCCACTCTTGAATGCCTTATTCAACAAATGCAAATTTACACTTTACCTTCTGTCCTCCTTACGTTTATCTAATTAGCACCTCAAAACTGCTATACCTCAAAGCACCCAGACTAGCTGGCTTTAATATAATTAAGACACACACATAGACATAGACCCCATTACAATTCCATTTAAAAAGTAATTTACAATAACATTATAGACATTAATATCTCTTCATGGCAGCAATCGCAACCCTCTAGAGGATCCTTAACTACGAGATCTCTTATTAATCCTAACTCACAGAATCACAGTGCAGAAGAGGCCCTTCAGCCCATCGAGTCTGCACTGACACGTGAGAAGCACCTGACCTACCTACCTAACTCATTACACATTACTAGATCTAAAATAGCCTATTCCCAAGTAGGTTCTGCAATGTATTGCTCTAAGAAACAATCCCTGATGCACTCTACAAATTCGTCTTCCATGTTACCCTACCGATCTGATTTGTCCAGTCAATAAGCAAATTAAAATGGTCCATAACAATTGTAGTGTTCTTCTTACACGCCTCCATTATTTCCCAATTTATACTTTGTCCTACAGTGAGGCAACTCTTTGGAGGCCTATAGACGACTCCCACCTGTGACTTCTTCTCCTTGCTTTTCCTTATTTCCACCCGAACTGATTCCACATCATGATCTATTGCATCTATATCTCTACTCACCACCACACTGATATCTTCCTTTATTAACAAAGCTACCCCACCTCCTTTTCCTTTTTGCCCTGAATATTGAGTCTTAGCCACCCTGCTACCATGTCTCTGTAATAGCTATCAAGTCACATCCATTTATCTCTATCTGTGCTGTCAACTCATCTATCTTGTTATAAATGCTGTGTGCATTTAGACAAAGAGCCTTAAGCTTCGACTTTTTACCATTATTACTCATTCTGCTTCTAATTTCTGCTGCACTCTTCTGCTTATATTTCCTGCCCCTTCCTGTCACACTTTATCGTTCGTGTCTTCACTACCCTGCGCCTCTGCTCTCTCGTTTCTTTTAGATTTTTTAAACTTCCCTTCAATTGAACCCTCCCCCTGACTAATTAGTTTAAAGTCCTATCTATCTACTATTGCACTCGTGCGATATTTTGGCCGGTGGGCGCCCACGGGAGTTGGCAGCGTGCCCACTGACAATGAAGCAGCCTATTAAGGCCGTTAGTCAATTAATTGACTAGACGTTTTTGCTGCCCGTCCAATCGATTGGTTGGCGGGCGGGCAGAAAGGCCAAAGCGGCCTTTACCTTTTTGGCGAAACCTCATCCACAGGAAGGATGAGGTTTCGTCCAGTGATTTAAAAAAGTAAAAACCTTTTACACTCATATTTTACGTGTCTCTGCTGATGTGACAGCGTCACATGAGGTAAGATGTTTTCATTATTTAAAAAATCTTTATTTTTATTGATAAAAATCTTCAGCTCCCTGAGGGAGCCCTGTGCCCAGGGAGTTTTTACTGCGCACGGCTGAGTGCATGCGCAAACGACAGCGCCCACGCTCCTCCCGCCCCCACTCCCCGCAGTGCTGCAGCGCGCATTTTGCGCTGGCTGGCTGTCAAATGGCCAACCAGTGTGAAATCGCGGTCAGGGGCTGATTTTGTGGCCGCTCCCGCTTGCCCCCCCACTGAGCCCGCCCGTGGTCTATGCCCTGATCCCTTTTCTTTCCCTTATCCCTCTTTTATTGAACGAATGCAAAAGGGGCGGATGTTGCAAGACCCCTTCCCATGCTTTGTGTGTGCGTGTGTATGAAATAAACTACTCCTCTTATTTTACCTTATCTTGAGTTTGCTGTGGGGTTATTAATGGAGGATTGGATAACTCTGAAAAAGAAGGGCTGGGGAGAATACACCACCACTTATAAAGAGAAAATCAAAAACACCTTTCTGTTTATGGGCGGGTCATGAGTGGAGAGATCAGGGCTGTTTAAATTAATCCCCTTCCTGTCCATAACAGCATCTAAGTCAACGTATTTACATATTGAATAAAATGATTAACGGGATAAATTCTACACAATGCTGATGTAATTTTCCTTCATTTTAGGGACACCAGAACATTTCAGTAGGAAATAAGGAACTGGGAGTTCTGCTAATTACTGTACTTTTGGCTGTCAAGGTTTCTTCGCCTACAGAACAGTTCATGACATTTAATGTTGCTGTAGGTCCTTAGTTTGAAAGAAGTGGGGCTGCTTTATGAATTGATGTGTTTTGGGTCAAATGGGAGAATGTTAAATGCTCAATTGGGAGAATGCTAAGTGCTCAATTGCATCAAAAACATTCCTTTTAACCTCTTGGCTGTAAAATATGCAAAATTTTAATGAGAAGCTTAATTATAGAAAAACAAATAGCTTTTAAATGTGACGATCGTTAAACCATAATTTGAGAGTAAGAACTCAACCAGTCAGCCAAAAATTCCACAAAGAGACAAGAAGATTCAATCACCAGCATCATTTTCATCATGGCAATTATATTTTTATAGTGATAATCTGATCAACTTTTCAACCCTTAGTTTTTAAATTGTTTTCTTCCTTGGAGAGGAGAGGAGATTTGATGGAGGTTTTCGAAATCAGGAGGGGCATGGGTGAAGCAGATCGGGAGAAACTGTTGCCTTTGGCAGAAGGGTTGCGAACCAGAGGGCTTCAATTTAAGGGGAACCAAAGGCGACATGAGTACAAACTCTTTTGTGGTTAGGGTCTGGAATGCACTGCCTGAGAGTCTGGTGGGGGCAGATTGAATCGAGGCTTTCGAAGCAAAATTGGTAAGCGCCTAAAGTGGAAACAAAAGCAAGGCTTTGGGGAAAGGGTTGGGCGGGGTGGGGGAGGGCAGGTTGGGACTAGCTGAGTTGCTCGTGTAGAGTGCCAGCACAGACATGATGAACTGAATGACCTCCTTACATGTTGTGATCATTCTATGATTCTATAATGGTCTTCGTTGATATGAAAAGAAGTCATCCAAGCACTCACCAATTTCTATTTCTGTAGCTTTTCTCCGACTTTATATTCCCTACCTTTCCAAAGTACAGCAGTGACCATACTCCAAAAGTATTTCATTAGATGTAAACCACTTTAGGCCACCTGGAGCTCATGAAAAGCTGGGTTTTTTACTTTTTCTAGTTTGCTTTGGAGGGTTGGGAATCCAAATATTTGGAAGGTGAGCCAGCTCCGGGGTGAATGCTTTCTCCACCCTTCCTGTTAATCCAGCTGACCAGAGAACGCTTGTGTCTGCTCTTCAGCCCATGTGTTAGTACCCAGTCAAAAGTCCGATTGAGTCAGTTATCCACGCCGTTCATTCACCAAAACTGGGAGGAGACACAAATGCAGAAAGAAGTCTCTAATTACTGAAGACTGAAAGCGTTGAATCAGAGATCAGTAATGTATCATTAACAGCCTTCAACAAGACTTAATGATAGGAGTGAGTTATTTTTTCCACCGAGTTGATGATTTTGCTTCGGAGAGGGCAGAGGAAGCAGTCAGCAGCCGGTTAATAACACTGAAGAGAAAGAAAAGACGACTTACAGATTGAAGATTATAGGGCAGGATGTTATGCTTGTCGGGCGGGTGTGCACCTGACCCAAGTGCGCGTAAAATGACGTGCGATATTTCGGTCGGTGGGTTCGCACAGGAGTCGGCAGCCCGCCGCCAACAATTAAGCGGCCTATTAAGGTCCTTAATTAACTAATTGTTTGGAAATTATTACTGCCTGTCCAACCATTCGGTTGCTGGGCGGGTGAAAAGGCCAAGAGTCCTTTGCATTTTTGGCGAAACCTCATCCACGGGCGGGATGAGGCTTCGTCCACTGATTTAAAAAAATAAAAAATGCTTGCGCTCATATTTAACACGTCCCCACCCGTGTGACAGAGTCACATGAGGGGGCATGTTTTCATTATTTTTAATATCTTTATTTTTATTGATGAAAAGCTTCAGGTCCCTGAGGCAGCTCTGTGCCTCGGGGAGATTTTACTGCACGCACCTGTGGGCATGAGTGATCTTCAGCACCCGCGCTCCTCCTGCCCCCACCCTGCCAGCGCTGAGCGCTGCAGCGCCCGATTCATGCTGGCGGCCTGGCAATCAGTCAGCCAGCGTGAAATCGATGTCAGGGCCCGATCGCGGGTGGCGATCGGCTTTGTGACCACCCCGGGACCACCCACCATGCCCGCCCAACGAGGGCAACATTCTGTCCCTGCTTGTAATTTTAAATACGCTGCCTGGCAACACACAGTCAAAACTGAAATGCTGTAGGACTAGTCTTTAAAAGAATTTAGTAAGAATACTTTGTCGCTATAAGTTGCTCATGGCCGACGGTCCTTATCTTAATCACTGTAGTCCTGGACAATAACCTGTCTCTTAAAGAAATTAGTCTGCTGAGATAAACCACTCATAGCTGATGAGCCTCAACTCCTTCTAGTCTAAGCTCATCTTGTACCCATGACAAGACCAATATAAGTACAGTAATAAGAGGCCAGTCGCGGAGGTATAACTGGAGAGGTGAAGAAAATATCAGTTGGGTTCTGACCATATTCAAGAAAATAAAGCAGCAATATTGTTCTGTTCTTATAACTATCAATCTAGCATCGTAATAGTCTAAAATTGTGCGCAGTTTGATCGCCTCAATAAAAATCTCATCACCATCCATAAGGTGTCATGGTCAGATTTACTACAAACATCAGGGGGGATCTTTCCAGGGCACATTTACATAACAATTTTAGCATTGTAGTGATTCACTTTCAGTTCAATGTACACAATGTAAATGCATTCTCAGGACTTTTCCTAAGAAGGTGACATTGATGAGTTATAGCCCATTATAGAGCAGCTTGTACTTCAGCTTATACTTCATAGAATAAAACATCACCAAGTGTTTCATAAAGACATAAAATAACTGGAGACTGAGAAAGGGAGGAAGAAAGCTGATGGGCATTAACAAAAGCAAGTTGAAATGGTAAGTTTAATCATTTAAATTTATTCATTCATGGGATGTGGGAATGTAGCTAGACCAACATTTATTGCCCATCCCTAATTGCTCTTGAGAAGGTGGTGGTGAGCTGCCTTCTTGAACCACTGTAGTCTGGGGGGTATAGGTGCACCCACAGTGCTGCCAGGGAGGGAGTTCCAGGATTTTGACCCAGCAACAGTGAAGGAACGATGATGTATTTCCAAGTCAGGATGGTGTGTAGCGTTGAGGGGAACTTGCAGGTGGTGGTGTTCCCATGCGTCTGCTCCCCTTGTCCTCTAGGTGGTAGAGATCGCGGATTTGGAAGGTGCCGTCAAAGCAGCCTTGGAGAGTTGCTGTAGGGCCTCTTGTACATGGGTCACACTGCTGCCACTGTGCATCAGGGGTGGAGGGAGCGAATATTTAAGGTGGTGGATGGGGTGTCAATCAAGCGGGCTGCTTTGCCTTGGATGGGGCTGAGTTCTTGAGTGTTGTTGGAGCTGCATGCATCCAGGCAAGTGGAAATTATTCCATCACACTCCTGACTTGTGCCTTGTAGATGGTGGACAGGCTTTGGGGAGTCAGGAGGTGAGTTACTCGCCACAGGATTCCTAGCCTCTGACCTGCTCTTGTAGCCACAGTGGCTAGTCCAGATCTATTTCTGGTCAATGGTAACACCCAGGATGGGGGATTCAGTGATGGTAATGCCATTGAATGCCAAGGGGAGATGATACACTCTCTCTTGCTGGAGATGGTCATTGCTTGGCACTTGTGTGGGGCAAATGTAATTTGCCACTTTTCAGCCCAAGCCTGAATGCTGCTCCTTGAGGGCACCAATTTAACATCTAAAGAGGCTGCTGTAGAAGGGGAGAGAATTAACATTAGGGAAGGGCCTTGGTAGAATGTTCCAGAGTATGAGTCTGAAATATCTGCGGGGTTGCCTTATAAGGAAAGTTTGAACAGGTTGGGCCTATACTCATTGGAGTTTAAAGGAATGAGAGATGATCTTATTGAAAGATATAAAATTCTGAGTGGGCTTGAGAGGGTAGATGCTGAGAGGGTGTTTCCCCTTGTGGGGAATCTAGAACTTAGGGGCATGGTTTTAAAATAAGGGGTCTCCCATTTAAGACGGAGATGAGGGGGGTCTTTAGTCTTTGGAATTCTCTTCCACAGAAAGCAGTAGAGACTGGGCTATTGAATATATTCATGGTTTAGTTAGACAGATTTTTGATGGAGTCAAGAGTTACGGGGCACAGGCAAAAAAGTGAAGTTAAAGCCACATCAGATCAACCATGATCTTTTTGACTGACAGAGCAGGCTCGAGAGGTCGAATGGCCCACTCCTGCTCCCATTCCATATGTTCTTAATACAGTCAAAAGTGGCGCAAAGAGAAAGGGTGTGGCAAATAGTTGCTGGAGTCAGTAAGAATACACCAAATGGTTCATACATTTTTATGAGGGTTGGTTGTAGTTGGGGGTGGGGGCAGGGTGGGGTGGTGGTTGGTCCAATATTTTGAAGATCATTCCAAATACATTTGACTTCAGTGGTATGTGCCATGTTTGGCAACTGCTCTCCCTAGTGAATGAGGAGAATAGAGAGATGTATTGTTGCTGGTGCTCAGTGCTCCTGGATATCAGCCATAGCTCTGGCCTGAACCAGCAGCCAGAACCATGTGAGGCAATCATCTTAACTGCTACATTGCTTAGAAACTCAGGAAATGAAAACTCAGCGCTGATAATTTATGAATTATCAAGATGCTGAATTGAATTTGTAAACATAGGAAACCCTCAATTGAGTGGTTTCTTCCAATTCAAGCTCTTCATTCTCCAGGGTTTTGGAAATCTTTCTCAGAACCATTTCAATTTTTGTACAATAAATCTTTGCTTCAAATTGCATTTAAATAGTTACAGACAGACAATTTACAAAAGGACAATTTGTGGATAAAATGCAGCCAGATGGGTTGGCAGTCTACTGCTTGTTCGAAGCCAAGGCTGCTCTTTATATCCTTGTAGTCCTTGTACAAGAGGGGACAGTTTTTCTTAAGACAGGGTGGAAATAATACACTATTCTTAAGATGAGCAATCACGCACTGTGGCTGGAATTTCCCGCTCCTGCCAATGGCGGGGTCTGTGGTGGACGGGGCAGAGAATGTACCAGGATGAAAAAAATGGGTTTCCCAACGGTGGGAAACGATGGCGGGAATTTGTGGTCCTGACTGTCGTGGTGGGTTAATGCCTTTCCTGCTGAACCTCTTTGGGAATTAAATTTGCATCTCATGCATGCTAATTAAAACCCCAACCGACCTGAATCGAACACCACCGGCATAGCTTCCTCCCGGCCAGTGGGAATTCTGGTCAGCTGGTCCGATTCACAACCGGACACCTCCGACTGATGTTCCCTGCATCTCTTTGAGACTCCAACATTTTTTCCCTGACCGCTTTCAGAGGCTCATCATCTGACTCTGGCTTATCATCAAAAGGAGCTGTCCTGGGGTCTGGAGCAGAGGCTGGCCTCCCCCTCTTCCTACTGACACCTGGAATGGAGAGAATAGAGACTGAGTGGCAGCTTAGGCTGGCTTCTACATTGCACACAGCATCACCCTCAAGTGCCGAATTTCAGAAATGAAGCATGCTTCCTCACTGGCTGGTTGACAGAGACCGACCTTGCCCTCGGCACAGGCACTGTCACCATCCACCCTGCCCGCTTGGCAGCCTGCAGTTCAAATCATGTGAGGGGCCAGATCTCGGAAACATGCCCCTCCCGTCTTCTCCCCCTCCCACCTGTTGCGCGCTGTCTTCTCCTGCAGAAAGATAGGTAAATGGATTGTGAGCACCTCCGATGCAGGAGCAGGTCACATGCTGCCAAGGTCTGTGGCTAACAAGTGACGTCTTGACTCCCTAAAATCTATCCCCATGCACAAGTCACAAGTGAGGAGTTTGAGTGAATACAGTCCACTTGCCCAGATAGGTGTAGCTCCGACAGCACTCAGGAAGCTGGACACCATCCAGGACAAAGCAGGCCGCTTGACTGACACTGCGTCCAGCACCCTCAACATTCAGTCCCTCCACCACCAACCCAGAGGGGTGTGCTATGTGAAAGATGCACTGCTGATCGCCCCCAACACTCCTTCAGCAGTCCCCTCCAGACCCACGAGCGCTAGAAGCTAGAAGGACAAGGACAACAGAGGCATGGGATTAGCAGCATCTGCAAGTTGCCCTCTACCCCAATCTCCCCCCACTGCCCCCATTGTGCCTCCATTGTGGCTGGATCAGTAACCTGCAGTTGTCTCCCTACCTGCAGACCACATGGACTGCAGTGAGGCAATGAGGCAGCAACCCACCACCTTCTTAAGTGCTTTTAGGAATGGGTGACACAAATACCGGCCTTGCCATTGATGCCCACATCCCATGCCAGATACAGAAAAATGGTGAGGTGAGTTTAGAGAGTAGAGGGTTCACTTACCCTTGGCGGCACGGGTTAAATCATTCATCTGTTTCCTGTTCTGCAGGGCAGTGCTCCCCTGTACCCCTCTGGCACTGACCACCATCGCGACCTCGTCCTAAGCTACAGTGGTGAGTCGGGTGGGCTTCCTGCTCCCAGTCCCGCTACAGCACTTCAGAATGGTGCATTCATGCCTGACCAAACAGGTTGCTTATCAGCCTGTAAATCCTTCCAATACACCTGATGCTTGACAGTAAGAGCAAGAGAGTTTCCTGGTCAGCCATACTGCAGAAGCCAATGGCAAGCTGCTGCAGAACTTTGCCAAGCATCATCATGGACCAATCCAATGGAAGTCCCTGGTCTCAACACCCTGTTAGGGCATGGTACCTGAAGGAGGAGGAGGATAAAATTCAGGGCCTTCTTGGTCAGAACGTCTCATCAGTAGAATATTGAGCAGTGGGTTTACTCATTTTTTACAACTACAGAATATTGTATTTCAGTATGGTGTCCATTTTGCCCAGAATAAAATCAGCTCCAGCACACGAGGTAATAATCATTCCTGCTCTACGGACATGAAGCAATTTTCTGCCAAACTTTACTCTCCTCTTTTCGGTGAAGCTCCATTTTGGGGTACAATTCCATGGGCACTGGTTCCCCTCAGGTACCTCACCCAAGCAGCCATCTTTCATGTGTGAGCCAGATTTTGTGGGCTGTTCATTCCCAGAAGGCTTTACGGAAACGCCCAATCCTATTCTGAGTTGGCATCCACATTCACGCGTTTCTGGTGGAAGGTGTCATTTAGGAATTGAGGGCAGAAACATTGTCCCATTGTCTATGTCATCTCCCGACCACTGTTCTTTCTGAGTTCAGCTAATAGCTAGACTGAACACAAGCATGGCTCATTTGGTAGCACTATCGCCTCTGAGGTACGAGGTTCTGGGTTCAAGTCCCACTCTATGGCTTGAGCACAACAATTAAGGCTGACACTCCAATGCATGCTGTATTATTGCAGGCACTGTTGTTTGGTTGAAGTGTTAGACCAAGGCCCTGTCAGCCTGCTTGTGTGGATGTAATAGATCCCATGGCACTATTTCAAAGAAGAACAGGGTAATTATACCAGGCCAATATTTATTGCTCAATTGGCATCACAATAAAACAAATGAGGTGAGAGTGACTGCCCTTGACATCAAGGCAGCATTTGACCAAGTGTGGCATCAAGGTGCCCTAGCAAAACTGGAGTCAATGGGAATCAGGGGGAAAACTCTCCGCTGGTTGGAGTCATACCTAGCACAAAGGAAGATGGTTGTGGTTGTTGTAGGTCAATCATCTCAGCTCCAGGACATCACTGCAGGAGTTCCTCAGGATAGTGTCCTCAGCCAAACCATCTTCAGCTGCTTCATCAATGACCTTCCTTCCATCATAAGGTCAGAAGTGGGATGTTCGCTGATGATTGCACCATGTTCAGGGCCATTCACGACTCCTCAGACACTGAAGCAGTCTATGTCCAAATGCAGCAGGGCCTGGACAATATCCAGGCTTGGGCTGACGAGTGGCATTTGCATCACATAAGTGCCAGGCAATGACCATCTCCAAAAGAGAGAATCCAACCATCGTCCCTTGATGTTCAATGGCATTACCATTACTGAATCCCCGCTATCAACATCCCAGGGGTTACCATTGACCAGAAACTGAACTGGACTAGCCATATAAATACTGTGGCTACAAGAGCATGTCAGAGGCTAGGAATCCTGTGGTGAGTAACTCACCTCCTTACTCCTCAAAGCCTGTCCATCATCTACAAGGCACAAGTCAGGAGTGTGATGGAATACTCTCCACTTGCCTGGATGAGTGTGGCTCCCACAACACTCAAGAAGCTTGACACCATCCAAGACAAAGCAGCCCACTTGATTGGCACCACATCCACAAACACTCACTCCCTCCACCACTGACGAATGGTGGCAGAAATGTGTACCATCTACAAAATGCACTGTAGAAACTCATAAAGGCTCCTTAAGCAGCACCTTCCAAACCCACGACTGCTATCTTCTAGAAGGACAAGGGCAGCAGATAGATGGGAACACCACTGCCTGGAAGTTCCCCTCCAAGCCACTCACCATCCTGACTTGGAAATATATCACCGTTCCTTCATTGTCACTGGGTCAAAATCATGGAACTCCCTTTCTAACAGCACTGTGGGTGTACCTACACCACATGGACTGTTCAAGAAGGCAGCTCACCACCACCTTCCCAAGGGCAACTAGGGATGGGCAATAAATGCTGTCCTAGCCAGCGATGCCCACACTCTGT
The DNA here is from genome assembly GCF_964194155.1 of Cetorhinus maximus. NCBI lineage: Eukaryota > Metazoa > Chordata > Chondrichthyes > Lamniformes > Cetorhinidae > Cetorhinus > Cetorhinus maximus. The sequence continues at coordinate 14,319,435 of NC_135905.1, read as the reverse complement.
AAAATGAATAAAAAGGTTATCTGGTCATTAACACATTGTTGTCTATGGGGGTTTGCTGTGTCCAAATTGTTGCCACATTTCCTACAATGCAATAATGACTATACTTAAAAAGTACTTCACTGGCTGTGAAACAATTTCGTGATTCTGAAAAGCACAATATAAAAATGCAAATCCTTCTCATTTGTCTTTAACATTCAAAGCTGGAATCCTCCTTTTTTATGATTCAGCTTCTCAGTGCTGTGTCCTTGTGAGGACTCAGTTGCACCTAATTTCCACACCCCTGCTTCAATGCCTGGACACTGACCTTTGCATCAACGCAACCCAGGCCCCCTCGACTGCCCCTGTTCCCTCAGTGCCCCTCCCTTCTTTCTGCTTCCTGCTCCTTGCTCATTGTCTGACATCTAAGCACCAACTGATGCTCAAGCACTTCATGGTGTGGCACTGGGACAAAACATGAGCTCAGTGTTCTCCAATTTAAATAACTCTATTCAAAACTAGGATTATTAATAACATGGGTGGAGATGATTTGAGGTGGAACACCTCATGGAGTATCATTTGATAAATATTTCCACATGTATAGCTGCTCAACAATTCACTGGAGGATGACTTTCAAGAGTGTTTAGGCCAGTCCCTTCATGCTAACATGTATCATATTCCCCTACCTGCCATCCACTATCACCTATTTATACTGTGGAATTACAGTTAAAATCATTATCTTCTTTTTGTGAGAGTTGCAAGATTTTTTTGTGGCGACATTCCTGGCTCAAGATTCATCATTCCAAGAAAATAACTTGAAGAAGCTTACACAGCATATAGGAAGGGAATCATAAAATGGTATCACACAGAAAGAGGCCATTCAGCCCATTGTGCTTATGCTGGCTCTTTGAAGGAGCTATCCCATTAGGCCAATACCCATGCTCTTGCATAACTCTGCAATGTGAATATGAGAAATTGCTGATCGAATACACCATTAATTCAGCAGAATCAAAATGTTAAATGCCAACTGAGTAACCAAGATGTTTCTTGAACTTTGTCCCCATCTAACAGCAGCTCTGTCTCTCAAGTTGATACAGACAAACTTTTATTTTGAAAGCATTACCTGTCTGGCAGCATTTTACCTTATCAATTCTATCCCTTATTCTCTTCCCCCCACTCCTTTTCCCCAGGACTAGCAGTCATACCTTCAGCTTTCTATGCATAATGCTCAGGAATTATTTCCCTCAACCCATCTGCCTCTCCATCTCCCTTTCCTCCTCTAAGACCCATCTCTTCAAACAGTCTCTCTAGTCACTTTTCCTAATATCTTCTTCCTTGCCTCAGTGTCAATTTTTGACTGAATAGGGTTCTGGAATAGTATAAGTTCAAGTTGTTGTTGAAAGATCCAACTTTTTGTCTTGTTTGGCATTTTCTAGCACTTCATTCGCGTGGCCATTTTTCCATCTGTACAGTGAATGTTGGAGGCATAATGGCTGATCCAATTTGGTTTTCACCCAACACACACACACACACACACACACAAACACACACACACGTCAGACAGCAATCAAAACAGGAACCCTCTCTTACTTCCACCTCCAGCCTGTTGAGGTCTATTGTTATGCCTGTAGCATTAGTGAGATCAGAAGAACTCAACACAGACCAGGGATCAAACCTGCGACCTTCCCAATCTCTACAGCATGACTGCAACTGCATGAGCTTCACCAACTATTAAGGCAGCTATAGTGGCTGCTTCTTTGAGACGGCATCCTGATCTAAAGGCAGTGAGTGTCTGATCGTGGGGCACTCAAGGTTGGTAATGGAACAAGAGAAAAACTCACGCTAGTGGAGTAGGGGATGCTGTATTTAGGTTGAGGTTAAGGTCCGTTGTTGGGATAAAGTAGGGGGAACATGATCCTGCACTTATCTTATAATATGGTAGCACTTGATATAGGTAGTATTTAGAACACTTTTTACCACAAAATGATCGATGCATGCATCAATGACCACATCTGCCACCATAAATATATTCTGTTAATAAAAGCCAACAACATTTTTAAAGTTGGTTTTTTCCACCATCTTTTCCTTTTTTGCTGTAATTATTGCCCCACCTTTTCTCTTGGCTGGCTGGTCTAATATATTGTAACTAAGAGAGAGTGGGTACATTCGGACTGCTCCCAGTGCCCCTGTTACCCATCAGTAGGAGGTGCCAGGCATTGCCCATGCCTGACTCTACCCTCCGATTTAAGCTCCTCCATGGTGAGAAATGCTATTCTGCTCAACAACCCACTGACGTTCAGCTGGGTTCGAGCGTGTGTCCAAACCCATAGCCCCATACAGCAAGGCAAAAGCAATTTGTGAATTTTGACCTGACAGCTTGGTCTTAACAGGGTGGTACAACTGTTGAGTTTATGGAGGAGGCATCTCCCGACTATTAGAGCAATGGAACCAGCTTGAAGCATCCTTTGCTGTTTGAACAGGGACCGTGTTATTATGAGTTTGCGCTGCTTATTGCTGTTGGTGTATATTTTCATTATTCTTTATCAACAGGTCTACACAAGAGTGAAAGAAATGCTCAAGGAATCAAGCAGAACAAATCTGAATATTTGCTGTTATATGTGTGTGTGCATGTATGTGAGTGTGCGTTTGTATGTGTCTGTGTGTGTCTGCATGTCTGTACACATCTGTGTGCAGCCTCCAGATGCACTGCATTCTAAAGCATGAGATCATGGCTGTCAAAACCTATAGGGGTAGCACTCTACCAAGAGTAATGTTCAACAATTTATCATCTTACAGAATCAGTTGTTGAGTTTAATGTGAACCATAGCAACAGAATGTTACAATTTATCTATGCTACATTGCTAGATTGAATAAGCATGCATCGTTTATTCCTACAAGCCCTCTGCAGTATTTTAATTCACATCTGTACAACTGTGTATGAAGATCAAAGCGGATGGCTGACTGATACCTGATTCTGTGATGCATAAGGGTTTTCATGTGGAGTATGATTAATAATGCACAGCGGTTACTAACTGTTACCCACTCCACTGGAACAGCTCCTGAGATGTGAAGCTATACGCATCAGCCAACACTTACATAATCTACTGATCCTGTTAATGCAGCATTTCTATATGTACATATTTTTTATTAAAAAGAGAATTATAACTCATAGCTAATGGAAGTATCACTTTTCACCTCAGTAGCCAAGGAGCAGTAAACCTGGTATCATCAAAGCGCACAGCAAAGGCAGTGAAAATGGCTGCAGAACAAATAGATTAAGCACACCCATCAACCTTATTCTTGCCAAGCTCCATTGGTTTCCTGTCCTCACTGAATCAACTTGAATGTTTCCTTCTCATTTTCAAATTCCTCTGTGGTCCCTCTTCACCACAATTCAGGGCTCCTCTCCAGCTGTAGGCCTCTGCCTGTTTCTTCTGGTTCTCCAGTTCTATTATTGGCAGTCCCCTGCTGTGCTATCAGAGGCCAATCTTTCAACCATCCTCCTCCCCCCACCTCCCTTCACTATATCCCAAATTGATCTTGCGTTTTCTCTCTCTCTCTCCTCCTAAAGACCTATTTTGACAGCGCTGCGAGCTTCCCTGTCCTCTCCATCCCCTGCTCCTTTCACCCTTCCCAATGAGTTTTTGGGATGTGAGGGGAAGCAGGTTCTTTTTTGGTGTTGTTTCGATGCAGCTGTGACTGGGCTGGGGAGCCCTGTGACCTCTCTATGAAAAACGTTGATAGGATCGTTGGAACAGGGCTTTCCCTGTGAACAAGCCACAATTCAGCCTGTAAATCCATCATGAGATTTTTTTTCTAATGAATGTGTGAAAGGACTAATACACTGGGAATTTTGATAATGCCATCCGCTTAAGATGTTAGCTCTGTTTCCCTCTCTACAGCTGCTGCCTAACCAGCTGAGTATTTCTGGCATTTCCTGTTTTTATTTCTGATTTCCAGCAAACTCAATATTTTGCTTTTGAAGATTTTCCAAATCTGTGTATTGATCAAATCATTTTCCAGTGTACTCTTGTTCTGTGCAAAGGCACAGAATACCCAGTAATGATTTTGCAGTGTACTCTTGTTCTGTGCAAAGGCACAGAATACCCAGTAATGATTTTGCAGTGTACTCTTGTTCTGTGCAAAGGCACAGAATACCCAATAATGATTTTCCAGTGTACTCTTGTCCCGTGCAAAGGCACAGAATACGCAGCCTTTGAGAGTGGTTCGAATGTGGAATTTGCTACCTCAAAGAGTAATTAAAGGAAATAGCTTAGATGCATTAGAGCGGAAGTTAGGTAACTACGTGAGGGAGAAAGGAATAAAAGGATATACTGATAGGATTAGGTAGAGTCAAGAAGGAGGAGGAAGGTGTGGAACATAGGCACTGGAATAAGACTATTAGCAGCCTGTTTCTGTACTGGCAAGTCTATGAAAAATCCAAATGATTCAGATTTTCACATGTTGCTTTCCACATACATGTGTCTGTGTTAAATGCACTCCTACTGTGTGATTTGGCCATCTTAAACTGCATGTAAGAGTCAGTTCCAGCATTTCCATCCTTCTCCCCTTGAATATGAGCCTGCAGACCATCAGAAGGAGCTGGCTGCTTCTGAGGTTATTGAGTTAGAACATTTTAAAATGAGGCAGGAACGGATGCCAAAATTGTGGTGTTGCTGCTTCAGACCTTGTTTCCCTCTGTAATAAGTGGATCCGTGTCGATATACCAGGGTGCTGTTTTATGAAATCTGAATATGGTGCATATTAAACATTCAGTACATGTTTCGAAACTACCTAAGCAACTCTTACTTCCACAAGGATACAGTTTTGATGTAGGAACATTGGAACAGGAATGGGTCATTCAGCCCTTGAGTCGACCATTCAATTAACATCATGGTTGATTTGCATCTCGTCTCCATGTACCTGCCAAGGTGCTGTTCAGCACTGTAAGAGTGCAAGGTTTCAGCTGATCAAGAGACAGAACATGCAATTTCTGTGAGAAGAACCTAATGTGTCCAGTTTGTTCCCTTCCATTCTCCACACATCGACTCCTGGTTGGCTTACAAAACTATTGCATGGGGAAGGGTTAATTATATTAACTTTAGCAAATGAGTGGGATTCTGTTAGAAAACTGGAATTGTCAGCGAAATTAGAAGCTACAGAGGCTTCAGCTGATAAGCATTTAGCTACACGCTTTCACATCTGAAGTACCTTCATTATGGATTCACTCACCAGAGGAAATACTTTTATTCTATCTACGCTATCAAATCCTTTCATCATCTTAAACACCTCAATTTGATACTCAAGGGAATGCAAACTTATTCTATGCAACCTGTCCTTATAATTTAATCCTTTTAGCTCTGGTATCATTCTGCAACACACCCGTCCAAGGCCAAAGCAATGCCAAATGATGTGTGGCACCCAAAACTGAACAGAATACTCCAGATGCAGTCTAATGAGAGCTGTATAGGACTGTAGCATAAATCCCACATAAAGTGATCTTGTGGTGCAGTGGTAGTGTTCCTACCTCCAGGCTAGAAGCTCTGGGTTCAAGTCCTGTTCCAGGACATGATGGCCATGGAAGCTGCATCCCTAATGTGGCCAAAACAGATTGATTTCTCCAATATGGCAAGTGGTAAGAACAGGAATTTCCTGGTCAGCCATACTGCAGGAGGCAATGGCCAACCACTGCAGTACTTTGCCAAGCATAATCATGGACCAATCCAATGTAAGTCCTTGGTTGCCAGCACTCTCTTAGGCATGGTATGAGGAGTGTAAACCCCCACCCTTGACATTCTAGCCTCTTATGAGATAAAGGTCAGTAAATTACAAGATGTCCTAGTAGGAGGGTTATGCATCAGTCAGCTTGAACATTCCTTCCTTCCACACTGGGCCCAGACACTCAAACCTGAACTGATGATATAGTGAGCATTCTGATGCATATGGTCCCTTTTCAATTCCTTGCCTATCAAACTAGATCACAGACACAATGATAGGAAGATAGTCATGTTAAACAGCGACAGGCACCCATCATCCACTCCATTAAGGAACTTCTAATGCTTGAAAATTACACAAGCATCATTTGAGTGTCCCAATGGAGTTAATAAACATCTGTTAGCTCACATTCTTTAACACCTGCCAGCAATGAAAACTTGTATGTTTAAACATTGTCCTTCAAAGGGGACACAGCTTTCCCTGGAGAAGCTATTGTCTGAGGTCCATTTTAAATATACAATATATTGCCCCATCTAAACTTTTCATAGGGAAAGGCAAAGGGTTGTGCCTTATCTCTGGCAATTCTCTCCACTGTTTTATGTAACTCAGTTAGATCCATCTTTCACCTCCCCATTCCCAAAGACTACAGCCCAAGTTTACCCAGGCACTCAGTGCAGCCAACTGTGATTATTATTGATTTTGTGAGGTTGAGTGGTTTAGTGTGCAAGTTAAAACTCAGTCAGTCTACAATTGTGACATCATCAGCTTGGGAGCAAGTGATTAGCATTTGAAGCATTTCAGAATTTTTGAACATTTTTTTGGCACACAGGATTTTGGAATTGAGTTATATTTAAGTGTTGTGTTTTAAAATGAAGTGAATTTGCACAGATTTCTTTTTAAGTTCAGTCTACAGGCTGCCAGCATTGATGAATGTGTATTAAAACCAGATTAATCCCAGTTTGGGGGATGTCATAGCTCAGAGTCCGGTTCAAATTGATACAATACTGATCTCTTGTCTTATTCCAGGCCAATTAGCTCACAAGAACATGGGCGCTAAGCAATTCATCATCTCATTGCGGGTGGCCAATTAAGGTTCATATCCATTGCGCTGAAGAAGAGTCACTCGGGCTCGAAACATTAACTCTGTTTCTCTCTCCACAGTTGCTGCCTGGCCTGTTGAGTTTTTCCAGCCATTTCTGTTCTTATTTCAGATTTCCAGCATCCGCAATATTTTGCCTTCGTTTCATACCCATTGTGTTGTGGACATTCTGTTCACATGGGCACACGATCGGGTTGCCAACACTCCAGGATCGCCCAGGAGTTACACATCCATCTCCTGGATAATGCAACAAGCAACCTCGGAGAAACAGTATAGGGGCTTTAAAAAGAAATGGTGGGTCTGTTTCCGTTAATGAGTTACAAAAGTATTGAAGATGGGGAGGAGAGGCTGTTCAGCTGGATGGAGTAGTTGGAGGTGGGTGGGGAGGTCATGTGATGGAACTTTCAGGAAAAGGTCCAACCAGAGTTGCAACCCTATCATAGCGTGAAGTATCTGCAGAGAATGGATCCCTGGAGTTGGGGCTGATCGGTTTGGTGGGCTTATTGGTGAATCCCTGCATGGGAAGATTATCAGTGACACTTCTCCCTCTCTAACCTGAGGTCAGAGTGAATAGAAGGGAATTGTCCATGGGGAGGATTTTCCTCTCCTTGGGCAGGTGTGGTGGATGGGCCCGGGAGCGACCATGCAACAGTCCCACCCGTGATGGAACCCCGGCCGTGATTTCACGCTGGTTGGCCAATTAGTGGCCAGCGAGCCAGCGATCGTGAAATGCGCACTAATAACCTCAGCGCTCCCTGATTGGGGGGCGGGAGGACCGCGAGTGCTGAAGTCTGCGTGTGCGCAGTGGGGGGTGCACTCAATGAAAGCTCCCTGAAGGCATAGAGCTAGCTCAGGGAGCTGAAGAGTTTTAACATTAAAAATAAAGATTTCAAACGTAAGGAAAACATGTGACTCTGTCACACGAACAGGGACATGTGAAATATGAGTTTTAAAACTTTTTATTGTTCTTTTAGCCACTGTCCAAAACCTCATCCCGCCCGTGGGTGAGGTTTCACAAAAAATGCAAAGGCCGCCTGGCCTATTCGCCCACCCACCAACCGTAAGGTTAGATGGGCAGCGAAAACTTCAATTGAATGAATTGATTAAGGGGGTTAATAGCTGTCCGAATTGTTGGCGGGCATGCTGCCGACTCTCGTGCACACCTACCGACCAAAATATCGCGTGAGTGCGCGCTGACATCGGGATGCTCGGCCAATGTCATCACGCGCTATTTCACGCTCGCGCGTGTTGGGCGCGGACCCACACGCTGAGCTGAAAATCGTGCCCCATGTTGGGGAGGCAGTCAGAGTTGGTATACAATGGCTGTATGACATAACTCTTAGTCTGGTGGTGGGATCTGGTGGGTTATAATCAAAACCTACTGGCTCATTAATATTTTTCCTAGAGAGTTTGTCACCTTGGCCTGGCCTACACACGAGTCCAGTCCCACACTCTTCATATTGCTTTAAAATTCATTAACACAGGGATAGTAAAGGTACCCTCCTAGCTTACAAAAGGAGGTTCATCCATGTGGTATATGAGGAAAATGCTTTTATTTATTCATCTTCCTGAAGTTGAAAAAGGAAATGATATTTATTTTCAAGGAGCAGACCAGAAAATGCCAGTGTCCTGTCACAGAGGAGAGCTCTCAAAAGCATCTTTCCAAACTCTATCAGTGGGGATGTCCAGCCTTACCCCACTTTCACAGTCTCCCTCACAATATTTTTTTAATTCATTCATGGGATGTGGGGCACCGCTGGCTAGGCCAACATTTATTGCCCACCCCCTAATTTAAGAGTCAACCACACATTGCTGTGAGTCTGGAGTCACATGCAGGCCAGGCCAGGTAAGGACGGCAGATTTCCTTCCCTAAAGGACATTAGTGAACCAGACGGGTTTTTATGGCAATCGGTAATGGTTTGATGGGATGGAATTTTTAGCTTGGCGGGCAGGCGCAAGCCCAACCCCACCGAACGTGAAATGAAATGCGTTGACGCCAGCCGAGTGTGCCAACGCCAACGCCCAGTCACATGATATTTCAGAGTAAAAGGCCTATTAAGGCCGTTAAGTTATCAGTTGTGCTTAATTTTTCACTGTCCGTTCAACCTAACGGTTGACGGGCAGGCAAAAAGGAAACCTCATCCACGGGCGGGATGAGGTTTCCAAAATCAAATACAAATAAAATAAAAAATTTAATTTTTAATTAACAAACATCTCCCTGCTCAGAGTCGCATGAGGGGACATGTTTCATTAAATTTTTCTGTTGTTTAATCATCTTTTCAATATATTCTTCACCTCCCTGTGGCAGCTCCGTGCTTCAGGGAGATTATTCAGCGCTCTTTCACCCGCGTGTGCGAAGGTCGTGCTAGGCGTGTCACCCTCCTCCCTCCTCTCGCTGGGAGGGCTTTAACTGGCCCGCCGAGAGTGAAATCGCGGTGCGCTGTCGATCACAGGCAGCGGTATGCTTCCTGTCCACCCCGCCAAGGGCAAAATTCTACCCATGGTCACCATTAGACCTTTAATTCCAATTTTTTAAAATATTGAATTCAGATTCCATCATCTGCCATGACAGGATTCAAACCCAGGTTCCCAGAGCATTACCCTGGGTCTCTGGATTACTAGCCCAGTGACAATACCACTACGCCATTGCCTTCCCCGCTGCCCCACCATGAGACCACTACAGGAGTTCTCCTTGTTTCTACAAATTCCAGAGTTACACGCAGCCTGAAGGGGAGAGGTGATTGTGTGTACTGAGTGCAAATTTGGTCTCCTTACCTAAGAAAGGGTACACTTGCCATAGAGGGAGCGCAGCGAAGGTTCACCAGACTGATTCTTGGGATGGCAGGATTGTCGTATGAGGAGAGATTGGGCCGACTAGACCTGTGTCCACTGGAGTTTAGAAGAATGGGAGGAGATCTCATTGAAACATATAAAATTCTGACAGGGATGGACAGACTGGACGTGGGGATGATATTTCCTCTGGCTGAGGGTCTAGAACAAGGGGTCACAATCTCAGGATACGGGATAGACTATTTAGAACTGAGATGAGGAGAAACGTCTTCACTCAGAGGGTGGTGAACCTATGGAATTCTCTACCACGGAAGGCTGTGGAGACCAAGTCACTGAATATATTTAAGAAGGAAACAGATAGATTTCTGAACATGGCGCATGGTGGAATTTAGAATCAACTACTGAAATCTGAAATTGAAAGCTAGCTACTTGAAAATTCATCCAAAAATCTGCTGCCCTTGTCTTAACTCACACCAAGTCCAGTTCACCTATCACCCCTGTGCTCACTTACTTTGGATCCAGGTCAAGCAATGCCCTGATTTTAAAATTCTCATCCTTGTTTCTAAACCCTTCCATGGTCTTGGCCGCTCCCTATCTCTGTAATCTCCCCCAGCCCTCCAACTCTCTGAGGTATCAGCATCTATTTAATTCCAGCCTCTTCAGCTTCCTCCATTTTAATCGCTCCACCATTGGTGGTCATGCCTTCAGCTGCTGAGGCCCCAAGCGTTGGAATTCCTTCACTAAACCTGCCCATCTCTCTGCTTCGCTTTCCTCCTTTGTGGCTCTTCAGTCTCTCTCTCTCTTCAACCAATCTTTGGCCATCGGACCTATCTCCTTATATGACTCTGCGTCATCCTTTGTTTTTTAGCGTTCCTGTGAAACGCCTTGGAATGTTTTATTATGTTGAAGGCATTATATAAATACAAGTTGTTGTTAACTACTACTCCCACAGGAACAAGGGACTAAAAGCATCTAAACAAGCAGGCTTCAGTTGCAGAACATTCTCAGTCCATTATTACTATTTTATCACAGCTCCCGATACTAGTGGAGTCACGGCTTCGCTTTCCTGCTCATTCTGCCTGTGACCTGCCCAGCCTCAGGAAGTTGCAGGCATCTTTCATTGATGCTGAAGGGCAGATAGGTTTTACATTCAAACAACTGGTCAATTAAATAGCCAAACTCAATTGTGCAGAAGTGCTTTCATTGACAGTGCAAAATGCGCACATTCGTGTTGCAACAGGCAGTGATTTTGCTAACTGTGCTATATTATCAGATAATTACAGCCCTCAAAGTCACTGACGTCCAAGATTTTTAAAAGCCTGAGCATTTATTCCTGAAAGTCCCTCAAATATAATCAGCTCTGCCCTTTGATAGTTCCCTTAAGCCCTGCTGATTTCAATTAGATCGCTCATTTTTCATCTGTTAATGGTTATCTTTATAGCATTGGCCATATGGTTTATTTTTACCACTTTATTAGAATTATTGTAAACATTTACATATTACTGATTGGGATTGGGTTTGAAATCGCCATAAATCAGTTATCAGAACCATCCATGCTGTTCCTGCTTTCACTCACTGTGGCCTGCGCTGCTTGTGATCCACTGAGTGGAATATACTGTGCAGTTTCTTGAATGTCATGTTGAGAATTTCACTTTCCAATTTCGGCTGTAGTTTTCCATTTGAAAAATGTGTGTGGAATGTCGAGGCCTACCACATACCACCTTTCAGAACAGGACATTTTGATTCACTGCCCTTGCGCCCCCCCCCCCCTGTAGTTACATGGCTGGTACGGGGCTCACAACTGCATTGAAGATGGTACAATGTGGAACCAGAGGTGCCAGCAGTGCCAGTTTATTTACCATGGGACTGATGACAGGCTGGTGCTATAATTTATACTCAAGTAACTTAGAAAGGAGATGTGGGTTTCTCAAGGGACACAGTTGCTGAATACTCTTGCATTGTTCAATACCTGAATTGTTACATGAATGCATTGTCTTGGAAGCAGATTTAATAGTAACTTTCAAAAGGTATATGGCTAAATAACTGATGAGGGAAAAGTTATGGGGGGTATGGGGAAAGTGTTCTGAGCCTCATTCTTAGCATTTCTAGGCTTCATTTGAGGGCTGATTGGTGTCTCCAAGGCCCCCGGAGGATTCAGACCATGTGGACCCTTCCCTTACCCTGATAATGGGGATTGTGGTCTCCACTGGTTTCATCTCCTCTGAGGAGGAAGAGGGGGGCAAAGGGGAGAGGAGGCCATGTGTCCCTATGCAGCTTCCAGGGGAGCGACCTGTGGGAGGAGAGGCGCAGGCACAAGGGGCACAGGGCCAGCAGGTAGTTTAAGGGGTAAGGGACCGCAGAAGACACCACTATCCTGCTGCCAGGGTTTACAGGCAGCGATGCAGCTACCTCAATATGTCCGAGGTGCAGTGCCGAAGGAGGCTCCACCTCTCCAGGGAGACAGTGACCTCCATCTGTCAGAGGATGGAGCCTGAGATCAGCTCCGACTGTGTGGGTGGACACCCCATGAAGATCACAGTGCCCCTCAGCTTCTATGCCTCTGGCTCTTTCCAGGGCTCAGTGGGGGATCTGTGTGGAGTCTCCCAATTAGCTGTCCACAGTTGCGTCAAGCTGGTGACAGAAGCTCTGTTCTGGTGGGTACTGACATTTATTAATTTCCATATGGATGACGTCAGCCAGGCTGAGCGAGCCAGAAGCTTTGCAGCGATTGCTGGGTTCCCCTGTGTCCAGGGTGCAATAGACTGTACACATGTGGCCATCAAGGCACCAGCGGGTCAGCCGGGAGCCTTCGTCAACGGGATGGGATTCCACTCCATGAATGTGCAGATAGTGTGTGATTACAGGACACAGATTTTGCAAGTCTGTGCAAGGTACCCAGGCAGCTCCCATGATGCTTACATCCTGAGACTCTCCCAGGTGTTGAGGCTATTCAATGCTCCAGCTCGACTGGATGGATGTTGCTGGGTGACATGGGTTAGCCGTTGAAAAGGTGGCTTATCCTCTCTGCCACCCAAGAACGGAGGCAGAGAGGTGGTACAACAGGATTCATGCCTCCATGAGGGCGGCGATAGGGAGGGTCATAGATCTTCCAAAGATGCACTTCCAATGCCTGGACCGTACAGAGGGAGCACTACAATACCCCCCAGAGTGGGTGTCACTGATAGTGGTTGAATGCTGCACTCTCCACAATCTGGCACTGGCAATGGGGGACACACTGGAGGAAGAGGATCTTGACGCAGCTGCACAGGCCAGAGGATGAATCCAATGGTGAGTGAGAAGAGGAGCACGATGAGGAGAATGCTGAGGGCGTGGAGGCAGACTACGGTAACCTGCAGGGAGGCGGGGACATCAGGGAGGCTTTGATCCAACGCTCCTTCAACAGGCTGCCAAAGACCTGCTTGCCCCTCATGCCAGGGCTGCCACCTTCATCCCGGGCGTCTGAAATGACCCTTTCATTTGAACCCAAAGTCCACTCAGTGCCTGTGCAACAAAGTTTACAGCCACTCACATCCAGCGTTACAGACTGCCGTACCCTGCACCAGACTAAAAGGTGAAGCATACTCAGGCCATTAAGACAAAAGCAAAATTTATATAATTTTGACACTCAAAATAAATGAACATTACCATAACTGGTATTAATGCCCAACACCAGTAAACATATAAACAAAACATGGCAGAACAGAAGATTACCCATGACCAGTCCCTCTTGTGCCTATGATGCCTTAAACTTGCGTTTGAGAGTGCTACGTCTGGGTGCTGTCCCCTCACTGGTAGTGGCATTGGAGACAGCCTGCTGACTCTGTTATCCTGTTGGCCTCAATGACCTTGGTGGTCGTCCTCTGGCCTATGGAGCCTGTGCTGGCCCCGCCTAGGAGGGAGCGGCCAGTTCCACCACTGGCATCTCCCCAGTCATCGCAGCCTCATCAGATGCGACGGTTACTGGCAGAGGGGCAGAGGAGCTGCTGCCGTCATCCGGAGCACCCTGAGAGGAGCCCACAGAGACAACAAGCAGTTTGTGCACCAACATGAGGTCGCTCTGAACCTTCCTGCTCACCATTGATGGACGGGCACCTAGCTGGGATACTGGGTGCCCCATCCATCTCCCACACTGCCACTGGCCAGCTGAGGTCAGTGCCTGTGTGAGGGTTTGCAGGTCTGAGCGCAATGCCAGGAACCCCTGATTGAGTCCCTGGAGTTTCCTCTCCATGAGGGTCGCCACTCTCTCAATGGAGGAGGCAGCGCACTTGGCCATGAGGGTCAACGCCGTACTAATGCTCCGCATGGACTCCTCCACAACAGAGACCATCGCACACATGCCTTCATTTATCTCTGCCAGATCCTCCCGCACATCCCGCTGGACATCCAGCATCTGCTGCCTAATGGACGACTCCAGAGGCTCATCATCAGCCTTCAACTCAGCATCGTCCTGGTATCCAGCAGTCCTCCGATTGCCACCACCCTGGGCACTCTCTGCCTCCGCCTGCACCTCAAGTGAGCGTGAAGTGCCCTCACTGCTGTGCACTGACATTCTAGCTGCTGATCGAATGCCCACTGAGGTGCTGGTACCTGCGCTGGTGCCTGGTTCAGAGGGTGGGTGTGGCACAGGTCAGGGGTGGCTCTTCAGGGTCCTGCGATTGAGTACCTGCTGGTGAATCTAAGGGAGAACAAGGACATGCCATTAGTTTAAGTTATCACACTATCCCTGTGCATGCCTGGCACCCTGGTGAGACAATGGAGATCTGCATCATGGTGCCATCGTCTTTCAATGATCACTGGGGACTCCAGGTTTGAGGCTCCCATCAATGATGAGACTACATAAGAATGTTTGCACCATCCAGAATTCTCGCCTCTGTGCACTGACAGAGACCCCTGCCTCTCCACGACTGGCTGAACAAGGTGGCCCTCCAGCACTAAAGCATCCATTTCAAACCAGGTCATGATTAGGAGGTTTGGGGGGGCCTCTGCCTGTTCTTGACCTCTTGATGTTGTTATGGTTTCTCTTCTTCTGAAAGGACAGAGGAGCATTGATCAGTCCACTCTGTACCTGCAGCACCATTGCAGCCTGGCCAACCCCAGCTGGGGAACACCTCGCAGGGCACATCCGGGCCATGGCCCTCGTGCCACAAGGCACTCAGTCCCAGCAACCAGGGCTCACCCCCTTGGCCAGCTCTGGTGTCAGTGACAGTTGGCACTCAGACTCTAACACCCCTGAGCTCCACTGGGGGGAAGGCCAGGCCTTAACACTTCTCCACACTGATCCACACGTAGATTATCTCTAATACCTGTGATGCCAACATGGTACTCGCCCTTGCCGTACACGGCAGGTTGTTGAACCTCTTGTAGCACTGCACCCATGGGCACCTCACAATGTGGTGGCTGCTACCATCTCCTTCCAAGCTTTTTGGGTCTGCTGCGGTGGCCTCCTCCTGCTATCCCTGGATCAAGGGTGTCCCTTCTCTCACCCACCTCTTCCGCGAGGCACTTGTCCAAAAAATAGGGGGCCGAGTGCCCACCTGATCTGCCCTCCCACCTGACGTCTCCAGCTGCTGTTGGGGCCTTGGCTCCCATCTCCAGACTGCAGAAAGGTTCTCCCCTGGCAGTCCTCAGGGAGCTGCCTCTGCCGATTTTAACCCACCCGCTGGGTCGCCATTGCACCCGGCACCCGACAGGGCCCTGCACCTGCCTGGCCCTTCCCGACCAATGGGAAGCTGTGTCTCACGCTGGGCAGGCATTACTTGGCCAGCCAGTGTGAAATTGCATTGGGGCCTGTTTCCCGACCACTCCCGAGCCTGCCAATCACACGCCTCTGCCAAGGCCCTTGTTTCTCTGGCAGTTTCCGCACCTCTTCCATCCAAGTTACATCGTTCAATCAAAGGAGCCCCTGCGAGACTCATTCCCATTGTGTGATTCTAAACCCTGGAGCCTAGACTCTCACCACACGGGTACTTATTTTTATTCGTTCATAGGGTGGGGACATCTCAGGCTAGGCCAGCATGTGTTGACCATCTCTAATTGCCCTTGAGAAGGTGGTGATGAGCCGCTTTCTTGAACTGCTGCAGTCCCTGTGGTGTAGGTACACCCACAGTGCTGGTAGGGAGAGAGTTCCAGGACTTTGACCCAGTGGCAGTGAAGGAACGGCGATATATTTCCAAGTGAGTGACTTGGAGGGGAACTTGGATGTGATGGTGTTCCCATCCATCTGCTGCCCTTGCCCTTTAAGGTGCTAGAGCTCGTGGGTTTGGAGTTAGCTGATCAGCAGATTGAACAATACAATTTGGCTTCAGTGCCTCTGAGCTGCACCAGGGCTCCTGCTCCTGATCATTGTTTAACAATCCTTCGGGAACAGATGTGACTATGCAGCCCATGTCTTAATCGCAGCGAGTCCTGTTCACCTACCACCCCTGGTGCTTGATGACCCACGTTAGCTCCCAGCCAAGTAAAGCCTTGGTTTTAAAATTCTCATCCTTGTTTTCCGATCCCTCTATGACCTCGCCCCTCCCTATCTCTGTAATCTCCAGTCCCACAACCCCCCGAGATACCTGTGCGTCTCAAATTCTGGCCTCTTGTGCATCACCAAATATAATTGCTCCTCCATTGGTGGCCGTGCCTTCACTTCCTAAGCTCTGGAATTCCCTCCCTAAACCTCCCTGCCTCTCTACATCGCTTTCCTGCATTTTATGATGCTCCTTAAAACCTACCTCCTTGACCAAGCTTTTGGGCACCTGACCTAATATGTGGCTCAGGGTCATTTTCTGTTTTATAATGCTCCTATGAAGCAGCTTGGGGGCCTTCTATTACATTAAAGGTGCTATCTAAATATAAGTTGTTGCTGTATGGATGAATGCCCAGAGAGGACTGTGCACACCAATGACAGTCCGACAGATTGCAGATGCTCCAGAGGGAATTTTCACCCTTCCCCCCCTGACCGCCACACCAACTGAAAGAAACTGAGCAAGGGGTAGTTAAAATAGAACCAGGGATCCTGTTTAAAGATGTTATATTAGGCTCCGCCAGCACTGTCAGGCTGCAGTTTGCCATTTTAACCTGATGTCTGAGTGGGGAGGTGGTACTGGATTCCCCATGAGGTCAAGCGTACCGGAACAGGAGCTAATGAGCATGACTTAAAAAACCTGACTCCTCTAGCTCCTTCCTCTGTCTCCTGACTCACCCACTGGCAGCCACTTATCTTGTGCCAGTCGGTCTTCTCCTGGCAGCAGCAGTTTTAACACCTGGGCAGCCACTTCCTGCTAGTGAGGCCTGGGCGCTAAAAATGGCTGAGCCACCTTGTTGCTGCTTCTGGAAGGGCCACTGAACACTTTGTTTGTCCATGCTCCCACTCAATCTTTGAACATTTCTCTTTGCCAGATATAAAAATATTGAAAATTTGGGGGAGGGGGTCAGAAAAAGGCTGTTTGGCTGACAGTCAAGCATCATCCAATTGGGTAATGAGCCTTTTCGCTTTCCGATTGGTGTAGGAAGGCTGTGGGTCACAAGGATGGATGTGTTGGCTGGAGCATGGGGGCAAGTCATGTGATAAAACCTCCAGGAATAAATTTAATCATAGTCAGCAACTCTAGTAGCAGCTTATGTAAATTCCCCAGGGTTTGAAAACATGGAATGCAGATCTGTTTGAGCTCAGGTTAAATTTCCAGCAAACCTGTGGAAATCCACTGAATGCAACCCTGCATCTGTATCCCAGCGAGAGTCAGCACCTAGACCAGAGGAAGACAACTGGGAGATGATCTGCATTAGCTCTGAGGTGTAGCAAGATAATAACCAGCCCCTCCACCCCAAACCAACACTCGCGATCCAGTTCCATCCACAGAACAAAGCTTTGGTTCAGCATTAGCTCAGCTACAAAGAACAGAAGAAAAATATAATCTCTCACCTGTATTGTGCAGATTATTTTGTGCTCCAAGGTTGAAATATAATCAAATGTTCCTGATTATATCATAAACTGAACAAATTGTGAAAAATATCTGACTCTTAAATTCATTATGGATTGCTGTTATTATTGCCAAGATTGTTTTCATCTCCTGTTGCTGTCAGGCTCCCAAGAGTACCATTCCTGACTAATCCTTTTCCTTACGGTTAGCAATTGTTATATTTCTGGTTTATTAGTCACAAACTCATCTGGATGTTGCCCAAAGAAACTGAAACATGGACTGATTGTCCTGCTCGCTTGTACATTGTGGGCAGCCACCACATTATCTTTCTTCGAATGTATCATCAGGGTCAGGGATATTGGTGCTGGGAAATGGAAGATCGTCCTTAAGGCAGCCTATGGGAGGCTTCGTCTGGTCCCATTGGCATCAGGCATTATGGCGGCGTGGGCAGACAATACAGCGAGAAGGTCAAAAGTCGTTTTAATGTCGGCACGAAAACAGTTTGTGATTGTCCGCTCCACCTGTCAATGGTGGGTTGCCTTCCCCCCTGCCTCACATGGGGACCCTAATTTCAATACTTTAGCATCTCATTATAAGCTCATCGGAATCATCCCCCCCCATGCTGAATTGCCCAGGCACTTTGGCGTGTAACCATGCCGATGTGTTTCACAACTGGACATAAGCAGCGTGCACCTGGTGAGCTGCACTTTGCTCAGAGCTTCGAGGTTCGTTTGCTGACCTTGCTTTAGGCAGCACTCCCGGTTATCGGTGCCAGGCTTCGCAGGCAGATCCACATCACTGTTAGGGGAGCTCATGGGCACATCTCTACCTACCAGACCCACCGTAAGGCAGAGGTGGCTTTTCAATGGCTGCAGGGCTAGGACTTGCTTGGGGAAGGGGGTGAAATGGCCTCAGACAAAGGAAGAGGCTGGAGGGTGAGGCCTGTACAGGGGAAGGTGGGTATCCCAGGATGTGGGAAACATATTGATCTGTGCAAGTGGGCTGAGGAGGCAGCCCCCAGAGGAGAAGAGGCCAGATGGAGATATGAGGGTGTGTGTGTGAGGATGGATGGTGATATCCCTTGAGCTGGCAGTGAGTGAGAGGCCAGTGAATGTGTGATGGTCTTGTGAGTGTGTGAGTTTCGAGTGATGAGCTGGTTGCCTTACCCTGGCGACATGGATGAGGTCATTCATCCCCTTTCTGCACTGGATGGCTGACCACTTGTGTGCAGCATTGGCATTGACCACCTCTGCCCAAGCCAGAGTGGTGAGGCTGATGGGCCTCCTATGGCCAGACCAGGGGTAGAGGACATCATGATGGGCCTCTGGCATCCCAGGGATGAGCCATGGATCGGGGGAGCTGTACTATCTTTGGCTTTTGGGGCCATTTCTTCACCAGAGCAGTCCTGGGCTGCAAGCATTGAGAAGTGTGTGCGCGGATGCAGATAAAATATGGCGCCAGGCGCGAGGAAGTGGCGAGGTAAGGGTGTGGCAGGCAAGTTGGAGGCCACCCACCAGTGAGACGGCGTGTTTCCTGTGGCTGCATAATTAATGAGGCAGGAAGGGGATGATACAGTGCGAAAACCCGGCAGCGGGTAAAACGTCTTTTTTCATGCCCACTACCACGCTTAGTGTCAATCTGGGACAAGTTATGTCACGATCGTGCATACCCAGGTCATGTAAAGCACGACTGTACACAGAGTAAATCTCCCTCTAATCTGCCACATCTCAAAAGGGTAGGCCTCATATGCTAACTTCCCCAGCAAATGGCAGCCGGTGTGGAGGTTTGTTGAGCGGGATTGCCAAATGATGGCAAAATTGCAGCCCTGCAAACTGAACTGGTGCTGCTCGATGCCAGTTCACATAGGGCCCTTGCAGCTATTTCCATCTCATCCACCAGGTTCGATCCCCAGTTCCCAAGATTAAAGACCATTGCTAAATCTTATGTGCGATCTGCTCTCCTATTCCTTAACCTTAAGAAGAGCACTCATCAATTATGACACTCAGCAAGACTCACTCATGAGTGTGCCACTGCTTGCTAACCTCAAACAAGTTCTCACTCTCCTGAATAATGGACACAGGGAATCAGTTAGAGGGCTGCCATAAAATTGATAGGTTCAACTGTCATAAACCATGAGAATGAATCTTTATGACTGGCATCTGAATCCCATTAAATCAGCCTTAAATAATTCTCTTTTTTCTATTTATTTGTACTGTTTTCCTACTCTGTGATACCATAGGTGCCCCTTAGCATTAAGTCTACAGATCCACAGTCCTGACAATGCACTGACTGGGAACATTCCAACTCTGTTAAAGCAGACTTGTACTCATCAAATTCAAGTTGTAATGATGCCATAAATGAGACACTTGACCTTTACAAAGAGCTGAAGCACTCTGCCCTTTGGGATCAAGGCGTAGAATAGCTCTACGTGAGTAGAAAACAAAGTAAAGTTTCGCTTTATGTTTTTAAAAGCAGAAAAGTGGAAGCAGATTTGTTTGTGGATGTTGTTTTAAGTTAACATGAAGCCAAGGGAGAATCAATCAGATGTATTTTAAATATGAATGTTCTGGTGTCTGAGTGGAAATTGTGGCTGGCACCTCAGAAGTGATCGAGATGCTTTTTGAATGAAAAGTTGCACCAATTAGAAAATGTGAACGGCCTCCTCAGCAGTAGCCGGAGCGCAACAACTGGACAAGGTTAACCAGGACAAAAGCAGAATTACCTGGCAAAACTCAGCAGGCCTGGCAGCATCGGCGGAGAAGGGTCATGAGGACTCGAAACGTCAACTCTTTTCTTCTCCGCCGATGCTGCCAGACCTGCTGAGTTTTTCCAGGTAATTCTGATTTTGTTTTGGATTTCCAGCATCTGCAGTTTTTTGTTTTTACCTCAGGGTTAACCAGGAGTTCAACTCATTGCCCAGTGGGCTTTGTTGGAAAGTGCATTTGTGTGGGCATTGAGCAATAGTCAAATCTCCTGGTAACACTCACTAACTGGGCCTGGATAAGGTCCATGAAGTATTAATCTGGTAACAGTCACCATTTAATCCGGATAAGGCCTCTGGTCAAAAAGCTTGGTAACACTCATGAAGAGTGGACACTTGGACAAGGGTACCAGAAGGTAGAAAACTGGGCAATGATAATATAGCTCTCATTTTGCATAAAGATATTGGTAATAAAGTTAAAATATTGTAATGACCAGGTGAGGAAGAGTGAACTGATTCCCCTCTATTCAGGCTCCTTGGTTGGTCATGACAAAGGTTTTTAAATTTATTTACCCTGCCTTTTCAAAATCCAAATGTATTTTTTACTATCTATGCAGTGGACAATAAGGAACCAATCAACAAGGTTTTCTTGAGTCAAAGAAGGAGTTGGTTTATTATCTGCTAAACCTGAGAAAAAATAAATAAAAGACGCCATGTCACACACACACACACAAACGCATACATATAGACACACACACACAGACACACACATACACAGACACACACACACACACACTCAAACGCAGACACACACGCACAGACACACACATCTTTATCTTTTCTCTGAGGTATAGATTGTTAAATGTTGCGGCTGATTAATGTTATCTGGTTCCTCGGAGCAGGTAGATGTAGAAGGTGTTGCAATTCTTACAAGATCTTGGTTTGTTGGTAGATATTGGGTACGTTGATTCCTTGAACCGGGTGCTGCCCTTATTCCCCGGGGGTAGGGAGAAAGAGAGAGGGAGAGAGAGAGAGAGATAGAGAGAGAGAGAGAGAGATCTTCAGCCTGTTTCTCTGCTGAAGTCTTTTTCCACAATCTCTCTGATAGTATCTCAATGGACATTCACTATCTCTTGTCTGTTTGATTTTTAGACTGTAGAGATAGGGCTTTACTTAACTTAAGCGAGAGAGAGAGATTCTTTACTGCTCCATTAGCAGTTCCTCCAGATTCTTCTGCTTCTGCTTGGCAGATCCAATTCTAAAGTCCTGCTCACTGTATATTCCAAAGGAATTCAATTACCAAGTTTGCTGTTGTCATTGTTGGAGAACAAGTAATCACATTTTGATGTTTCACCTCAGAAAAGTATGGCACATTTCAAGATAGAAACCAACAGGAGATGGGATTCTTTTATCCTCCACAGGGGGTTTGAGCATCTGTTGGTTGTATATCCTGGTTGGCCAGCAGTTCCCCATTGTCTTGATAGTTCCTTTTTGAAGTGGACCTTGACACCCCCAGGAAGTGACATTCCATGAGCAACAATTCTAAACGTCAGGTGACTTGTAGCAGCCATCTTTGGTCAGTATTTTTTTTTTTCATCTTTGAAGAAAAGTTCCTCTTTAAATAGTAACAGTTCAGTATGTTTTTGGTTAGCTGGTGAAGTTATAGGTAGATATCACTCAGTCACAATTTCCTGTTGATGTGACAATTTTAGCTCAGCGTTTGAAAATAATTTACCATTATTTGCACTACTTTGTTATATAAAAGTTTTGAAGGGGGTGATATATGGATTCTGTGAACCTCTACCTGTTGCTGTTCTGTGCTGCACACAGAGCCTGTGCGCACTTCTATTCAGGAACAGATTGACAATGGATCATGTTTGCTAAATTGACTGACCAGTACTCACGAGCAATTAATTGCCAAGCTTTCCTTTTAAAAGACTTACTAGGGTTTCTCATTAATGAAACAACTGCCTAACTCATTCATTTTTATCCATACAGAAAATCTATGAAGAAATTGGGAAGTGGACAGGAAACAGATAGATGCAGAGAAAGAGCTAGATAGTAAGAGAGGGAGAAAGAAACATGTAATCAGGAAAGTTTATTAACTCACTTCCTCTGTTTATTAGTTTTATTAGTTCTGGCCAGAAGTCTGTGTCTGGTGGCTGAGGACATGTTTTACATCACCAGGCTGGCAACAATACTCTGTTTCTAAAAACAAAGCAATAAACTGCTTGTGCCAGTGAATACGATGCCTCTATCCTAGTCACTGATTGTGGTAAGAAGGTTGCTAGATGAATAAAAGACTTGCATTTCTATAGTGTCTTTCACCACTATAGGACATGGAAGCACTTTACAGCCAATGAGGTACTTTTGAATTATAGTCGCTGTTGTAATGTAGAAAATGTGGGAACCAATTTGCACACAGCAGGCTCCCAAACAGCAATGTGATACTGAACAGATAAACAGTTTTGTTGTTGTTGGTTGAGGAAGAAATATTTGCAGGACAATAGGGGGGACTCCCCTGCTCTTCTTCAACATAATACCCTTGGGATCTTTTACGTCCGCCTGAGAGGGTCAGTTTAACATCTCAGCCTGGATTTTCGACGAGTCGGGATGACTCAGGAGCCCTTTAAAAACGGCAGGCGGGTCCCAGGGATTCCTGACCCCATTCCCAGGGTTTTCCAATTTTCACCAGGGCCTTTTAAGGATGCAGCTGGTTCAGGTTGTGAGCCCTGCACTCCTGGTCCGGCCGGCTGCATTGCAGAGATAGGCAGGCAGCAACAGAAAAAAGGATTCTGTCCATGTTTTTGAATACTTGTCTCCCCACCTACACTGTTTCTACCTGAACTTCTGTACCAGCGCCTACAAGACTAAATCATCTCTATGTGCCTATCCCATTAGACAGCCATCTCTACTGGAAAAGTATCCAGCATCCATCTTCAACCTGCTGACTCTGCGAAAGAATACACCATTGGACTTTCATTCTATACGCTGGACTCAGGTGAAACAATAATTCTGATTTCCTCTGTTGTCTTTGCCCTGTACCTCTTTCTTTCCCTAATCCCTCCTTTATTGTATGAATGTACCAGGGGCTACATAGTGACACCCCCGTCTCATGTTTTGACTATGTGTAAAAATAAACTAACCCTTTTATTTCACCCTATCTCAAGTTTGCTGTGGGGTTATTAATTGACAATTGAAGCACACCAAAACTGAAAGGTTGAGAAATAAGCCAATGCTTACAAAAGGGGAAATCAAAAACCAAAACCACCTTTTCGCTTATGGATGGGTGGTGAGAGCAGAAATCTGGGCTGTTTAAATTAAACACCGCCTCTTGTTCATATCAGTATCAATAGCAGAAACTGCAAGCACATGAAATATCTTTATCTTGTGTAAATAAACATTGTGCAATTGACAGCAGAGATCAGAGAGTCAGAGCTGTCAATCAAGCAATGCTTTCCCTTGGGCTCAGGTGTTTCAACAGACAAAGGGATTCCTGGGGTCTCAGCTGAGCCTCATAGAGGCATTAGGTGCCTTGGGGAGGTGGGTGGAGGTGCATGATGTGGCATGGATGGGGCAGGAAAATGTGTGAGGGGTGGGCAGGGGGCTAGAGGGCCTTACTATTTAATTATAACTAGAACAAAGTCCCACAGCACTGAGGTGGGCATTTTAAACAGCCTACCGTGATACCTGGTGGCTCCTGTGGCTGCCTCTAACCTCTTTCCTGGATCAGCTGGCCCGACTGCAACTCCACACCCCCACCACGCCACAACCCCGTCAATGAAGACCCTGCCTATGAGGGCACATTCCCCCAAGGCAGGCATGCAAAATTGTCAATTTTCCCAACTCCCGCTACCCACCTCGGAGATGTAAACCTAGGGCCTCCTCTGAAAGGTGGTCCCTCTGGCTCTGTTCTCCCTCAGTGCTATAGTGGGGTGTCAGCCTGGACTTTTGTGCTCCCAGCCTCTGGACTAGGACTCAAACCCCCAACCCTCTGATTCCAGGGCAAGAGTGAAGTCATTGCAGCCAGCCTGTATTATTTGGAATACTAACATGTTCTAGATGCTATTGTTCCAGTCTCTACTGGGAGCTGCAATGTAAAGATACTGAATTAAAGTTTTTGAACGTGAGATTGATGGAATTTTGTTAGGAAAGCATATCAAAGGATATAGGGTGAGGGGAATAAATGAAGTCGAGGTACAGGTCAGCCTGATCGAATTGAATGGTGGAACAAACTCATGGAGCTGATTAACTCACTGCTGTTTATATGTTCTTATATGACAGAGGACTCTTTCTGACAATATTACAGCAGGGTTACAAAGAAATAAACTACAGTGCATTACATGGGAAATTATAAATCCCATGTGCATTACAGGTTGTTACACAGGATTTCTTTCGATTGGAGTTTGACACTCCAAACACTGAAGAATTTGAAGGGCTTGTCTCACTCTGTAATGTTAACAGGAAGGTTAATAGTGACTCTGATAGCAGAGTAACTTTATTATATTGATGCTGAGGTGCCATTTTCTTCCTGCTGGTGGGGAGAGTCTAGCTGAATGTGTCAGGAAACCTCAGGTGACGATGCCACAAGCTCAGGGAATTCCTTCCAGAGTTTTTATTTTCCTATCAGTGTGTAAGCTGGATCTGCAGCCCAGAAATGGCGCATTTTCTTGGACCTGTTAGAATTGCACTCATTGAGGTCTTTTTTTAGCATTTGGTAAGGAAACGGTGCAAATTGTCTTATGGAGTCGTGGGGTGGAATTTTACGGCCTCTCCTGTCGGCGGGAGTTTCTGGTTCTGCCGAAGTCAATGGGCTTCTGAACGGCTGACCAGGGTTTCCGGTACCACCTCTGCCTCGATGGGGCTGTAAAATCCCGCCCATAGTCACAGAGTCGGTCCAGCACAGAAGGAGGCCATTCAGCCCTTTCCCCCATCTATCCCCATAGTTCTACAAGTTTATTTCCCCCTAGTGCCCATTTATTTCCTTTGGGTTAATTGATTGTCTCTGCTCCCACCATGTAAAACAATTCTTTCTCACATCTCCCCATGTATCTCTCACCTAAAAGCCTAGATCTGTGTCCTCTAGTCCTTGTGTCATCAACTAATGGGAACAGTTTTCCTTTATCTACCTTATCTAAACCTGCCATAATCTTGTACACCTCTATCAAAACTCCCCTCAGTCTCTTAGATAAAAATAAAATACTGCGGATGCTGGAAACCTGAAATAAAAACAGAAAATGCTGGAAAAACTCAACAGGTCTGACAGCATCTGTGGAGAGAGAAATAGGGTTAACGTTTCAGGTCCGTATGACTCTTTTACAGAGCTCTGAAGAAGGGTCATACAGACTTGAAACATTAACTCTGTTTCTCTCGCCACAGATGCTGTCAGACCTGCTGAATTTTTCCAGCATTTTCTGTTTTTCCTCCCCTCAGTCCCCTTTGCTCCAAGGAGATCAACCCCAATTTCCCCAACCTAACCTCGTAGCTAAAATCCCCCATTCATGGAACCATTCTGGTAAATCCTCTTCTGCATCCTCTCAAGATCCTTCACATCCTTCCTAAAGTGTGGTGACCAGAACTGGCCAAATGCTCTAGTTGTGGTCTAACCAGAGCTTTATATAGATTCAGTGTAACTTCCCTGATTTTGTCCTCAATTCCTCTATTTATGAAGCCCAAGGTCCCATATGCTTTGCTAACTACTTTCCCAATATGTCCTGCCACCTTCAAAGACCTATGCACATGAACACCCAGGTGTCTCTATCCCTGTACACTTTTTAGAACTGTGCTATTTGGCCTCTCCATATTCCTTCTGCCAAAGTCCATCACCTCACACTTCTCTGTATTAGTGCCATCTGTCACTTGCCTGCCCATTCTCTAGCCTATCTTTGCCCTGTTGCCATCAATAGGTATCATCCTCACTGTCAGTCACACCTCTAGGGTGACAACATGCAGTGGATCCTTCATGTCAACATTCAATGCCTTTATCCTTCGACATTCGGTCATCCCTAGCATCTTCAGGGAAAACAATCATGTCAATGGATGGTTTCTGGGTGAGAAAACTATCCTTTGCTCCCATTGATAATGACCCATTGATAAGAATGAACTGGGCAGCAATGGAGCAATGTTACAGTGAGGCACATGCCCCGGTGGCAGTCAGGAGGGGTCCTGCACAATGCTCCAGATCTTATTTCACAAGTAACCCATAACCTGCCATCTCCTTCACAATATTTCATGTCAGAAAGGGCTGGATTTTGACAGTGCTGGTAAGCAAGGCCTGGCTCCACCGGATCCAGAGCTAAATGAGAGACAGCATGATGAAGGCCTCAACACTCAGGTCTTCTCTCCTGTGTAACACCGCTCCCTAACCTTGACATTTCTCACTTACCTTGTTCCACTTTCACGGAAAGGGACACACCCTCAATGCACGACCCACCACACAACCTGGCAATACATCAACCCTCTTTCTCCTACACGAGCGTGCCAATAACCATCACCGAAGTAAACAAGTCATTAGCAAAGAAGTGCATCCTTTCCACTTGTATCCCATCCATCAGCCTCCTGCCACCGTTCAGCCTATTGTTTGGCAATTTGAATATCAGTTTTTAAACAAGATCTTGACTGGCTGTGACAGAATTTAAATGGTAAATTTTAGCTGCTTTTTCATTCTTATTAAAATTACTAGCCAGAGCTTTACAGGCCGCCGCAGCCTGTCTTCCCCTGGTGGATGTGGTGAGCCATTTAAATCTCCACTCAGTTCGGGGGGAACCATAATATCTCACCAGACGGAAGCGGCTGTAAAGGATTCTCCATATTTTCCATTTCCAATCATAAGAACACCTTTGGCACTCTGATTCAAATAGAAATGCTTAAAACCACCAAAAGCCTCCACAGATCTGAAGAATAGGCACTGATAGCAGCAAACTGAGAGATAAGAAACAGCACTGCTGTCTTTGAAGGTTGCAGACACCTTAAACCATAGAATTATGTAGAATTTACAACACAGAAATAGACCATTCAGCCCAACTGGGCTATACCATTGTTTATGTCTCACTTGAGTCTCCACCTGCCCTACCTCATCTCGCCCTTTCCTGTATCACTCTAACCTTTATGAAAGACAAAGAGCAATGTCAGTCCACATATTCTTCAAACATCTCTCCAATGCATATGCAATGAGCTGAGCCAGGAAACCCTCCTGTAAACACCGCCCTCAAACCCTAGCGAGCGGAAATTCTTTCCCACTGGGAAAACAGTGGGACAACTGGCATAGACGTACTCTCCCCCCTACAGGTTTAACGTCTGTGCGGAACTGTTTTCCCTTCACATTGATGCTTAACTTGTGTGGTCCCAATCCAGCTTTGATGCTCGAGCTGGCTTTGGAGAGAAGTGGCTTGAGATTCCCTCCTCCAGGGAGTTGCACCATGCTGCGCTCTGGTATCCGTTTGATCCCTCATTCTGGAGTCAGTCTATAAACAGCAGCATCAGTGCAAAGCAAAACCACTCTCTGCCAAAGCTACGAATGCAGTGTAAACATACCCTAGATTATATACTCAGTCGCTGGAATGGAGGTCAAACTGTAAACTTCTGACCCAGAGGTGAGAGCGCTATCAACTGAGCCAAGCTTATGTGGTTGACTGGAAAAGCTAATGGTGGAGAGGGAATTCTTCAAAGAAAACATTCCTTATCAATGTTGGCTAACCTCAGCGTTCTACAAAAAAAAATGCTTGCATCTGCTTAACTTAAGAGTAGCAGAAGGAGGAAGAAATAGAACAAGAGAGAAAAAGAACTGAGGAAAAAATGAAGAACGTTTTTAAAGCATTGTAATGGTGCTCGCTACCCTCAAGGATTGTTTTTAGGTTTGGAAGAGGAAGTAACAATGAGATTCTATTGGTTTGCCTGTGCTTGAGTAACCAGCCCCAATCTATTAAGGGCATCTAATGACACCGCTTACTTGTATTTATTTAGAGGTCAGAGATAATCTGAAGCTTCAACTTTCATTATGCATACACCAATGTCTTTGAAACAAGCTTAGCATCCTAGTTGCCTTTGGGCTTCACAAAATCCTCAGTGACAAGAAACTCCCATTACTGACCCCTTCACACTCTCAGCTCATGGGAACGTAACTATATCCCAAAGGCTTCAGTTTTGTTTCTGCCATAGCCAGAAGTGCATCACTCAAAATCCTCAACTCATTGACTGGTGGCAACTTTCATTTCACTCTTAAAAGGCCCACGTGTATCCATAGAAACTGCCAAACTTAACAACGAGAAACTGAAGTTAAAAGTGAATGAGAGGTTTGGAACACTAATCGTACGTCCCACTTATATCCCATCCATCAGCCTTCTTGCCGACGCTCAGCCTATTGTTTGGCAATTTGAATATCAGTTTTTAAACAAAACCAGATCTTGACTGGCTGTGACAGAATTTAAATGATAAAATCTAGCTGCTGTTTCATCCTTATTAAAATTACTGTGAAGTGATTCTACATTTCCGTCATTTCCAATCATTAGAACACCCTTGGCACTCCAATTGAAATAGAAACACTTAGAACCACCAAAAGCCTCCACAGATCTGAAGAATAGGCACTGACAGCAGCAAACTGAGAGATAAGAATCAGCACAGCTGTCTTTGAAGGCTGCAGACGCCATAAAACTATAGAATTATGTAGAATTTACAGCACAGAAACAGGCCATTTAGCCCAACTGATTTATCTAGGTCTCTATGCCTCCAACCACCTTACATCATCTCACTCTAGCAGCATATTCTTCAGTTTATTTCTCCCTCATACCTATCCAGCTTCTCCTAGAATATATCTATACTATTCACCTCAAGTACTCCATGCGGCAGCAAGTTCCAGCCTCTGAATTCTTTATTGGATTTATTAATGACTAAATTATCTTTACAGTTCCTCGTTTTAGACTCTATGCAAGCGGAAATATTTTCTTTACGTCTTGCCTATCGAACCCTTTCGTAATTTTCAAGATCTCTGCTAGCTCACCCCTGGACCTTTCCTTTTCTCGAGAATAAAACCCTGGGCCTGTTCAGTCTTTCCTGGAGGTTATTACCAACGGTTGCTGTAGCTGTCTTAGGGGGCCATGTTGCCCCTGACAATGGTGGGAACCGAATTGGCCACGCTGGAGAATTGTTGGTGCCTGCTGCACTCCTGCAGAGCAGCAAAGTAGTTTGCATGCACTTGCTACTAATACTGGGGGTGGTACAGCAGCCAGCCAGCTATACTGTTGTGAATGGTGACTTAAAAGCAAATGTGTATGTTGTTTTGCTATCAGCCCCACAGTATAAACAGGCCGGATGTACAGACCTGCACCTTAACTTGTACCGTAGCATCATTTCCTCACTTCCATTTCATATTAGCCAATGTTACGTGTGATTGATATTATTATAATATACAACAGAATAAAATTTACAGCAAGAATGATACACACGAAATAGAGGACCTTGTGGCAACACTCTGGCCAAATGCTAACTGCAGTGGAATAAAAACAGAAACATCTGGAAATACCTTGCAGGTGAGGCAGCATCTGGGTCGAGGGAAACACAGATAACGTTTCAGCTCAATGACTCTTCATCAGACCTTGTTTTGGTGGGAGAGTTTCACACAAGCAGGTCCAGTGATCGAGGAGGCTTACTGAGGGCAGACAGGGCCTTTGCTGTGGGTGGGGCCATTGGTGTTGGGAGTAGGGGGTGGATGCCTCTCTTTTGGCCATGGAATACCCCAAGAGCAGAGCCCACAGATCTCGCTGGGAGGCTGCCAAGTTTCACTGGACAATCGCCCTATGTGGCAATGGCCCCCACACCCACCCAACCCCCTCTCCCCCACAACATGAGCAAAATGCCCACAGAGATGGGAAGGGACCCTTAATTAGACACTTGGGTGGCACTAAGTGACACTTTGGTTGAGGGGTGATCTAATTGGCACAACTGGATTCCCAGTGGGCTTCAGGTCTGCCAGTTTTCCCATTCATTTCCCACTAATTTCAGCTCATTTATTACCATGGTTTCATTGAGAACTCATTCCTTATGATTCTTAAGTACAGATGAAATTGACACCATTTTTCGAGTTCTCCCAGTTAACAACAAGCAGGCCATCTGCAACATTTTGTCGTCCATGGTAATGAAGGAACATATATAGAAATACCTCATGATATCAATTGATAGGGATAAGGTGTAGCAAATGATATTTGTTACAGTTTTAGAATGACCACATATCCTGACTGAACAAAGACTTCGCTGTTCCTTCAATAAGCCCATTAGTTCCATCTTCGTCACAGCAGAATTCTGTTCTATTTAACAAGTCATACAGAGCCATGTGGTGTTTTTGGATCAGAATTTTGAAGCAACGTGTCCATAACAGCAGATGTGTACAGTATAATATGTGGTGTTTACAAAGTAAATGTGATTTCTTAATAATGTGTCTGTTTGAAAAATTCTTCTGCTTTTCTTTTATTTTCCAACAGCTCTCTGTGATCATTGCTGAAGGCTATGGCAGCACTGAGATTGTGGCTGCTCTCAGCATGCTCTCACTCACTATACATACACAGGCACTCATACACATACATACACATGGGGACTTGGGGGTTGCAGTTGGCTAGGGTCGCTAAAGCCATTTGGTGCATTTGAATTGTTGCCCCCACTTGCTGTTCCGACTGAGTGTTCCTCAATGAATCAAATCTGGGGACCTTTCTAGTCTGAATGCTTGGTTCCGTTTCCAACGGATCCCCCCGACAAAGCACCAGCACCAATAAGACTTCAAGAAGGAGTATCACCAGCTCCTGCTCAGGGACAGTGAGTTAATGGCCAATAAATGTATCTTCCCAGCACTACCAGTAAACAGACAAAAAATGAACAGCCCGAAATAATATTTGCGTCACCTTGTGTAGTAATAAATTTTAAAATATAAATGATGACAGTCAACAAGCCTTTCCCCGAAGGACAATTAATGATTGTTATGTCCAAATCAAATTATATGCCTATTCTCTGTGCAATGCAGACCTCAGCACCTAAAACTGTAGGGGTCCTGAACTTAAAAAAAAGTCTTAAATTTATATAGTACTTTTCATGCCCACTGGATATCTCTAAGTACTTTATAGCCAACGTGTTGAAGTACAGTCACTGTTATAAGCTAGGGAAAAATGGCAGCAAATATGGGCTTAGCAAACTTCCACAAACAGCAATGTGATAAGGACCACACAATCTGTTTTGCAATTGAAGGATAAATATTGACCAGTACACCAGGGATAACTCCACTGCTCTTCTCCAAGCAGATGGATGGGGCCTTGATTTAATGACACCTCCAAGAGGCAATATGTGCTATAGCACAGCACTCCCTCAGTACTGCACTGGAATGTCAGCCTTGATTTTTGTGTTTAATCCCTGGAGCAAGGCTTGAACCCAGGACTTTAGGATTCAGGGGCAAGTGTGCCATAACTGAGCCACAGCTGACAGCTATCCTGACTAACATGAGTAACAGGTGTGTTGATCCCAGCTCTCACAATTCCACTGGCTTCTGGATGTACGTTCCTCATTGGTCAGCAGGCTGTCTGATCTAATGGAAATAGCTGAGAAACAAAAGCGTGCAGTGAGTTACCATGCCAAACCTGACGTTCCTCAATCTCTCCCATATTTACACCAGTGTGACAGTCTGTATTTCCATGGAGTGAAGGCATCGACTAGTCTCTAGCCATTTCGTGGATGGAAGTCTTAGCAGCAAATTCCAAATGAGGTTAGGAATTGCTAGTTGAAAAATAATAAAGGCCCACTCAGTTTACTTTCTAGCACCCTGGTGGTGGCATGGCTTAGTGTGTGACTTCAGAGGCTTTGAGAGTCAGCAATGTAGGCTGGGTTAATCATGTGTAGGTAAGACAAGTAGGTGTAACATGTTCTCTTCCCTAAAAGATATTAGTGAACCAGTTGGATTTTTATCACAATTCACCAGCTATTATGGCCATTGCTTCTACTAACAGACTACAAATTACCAGGTATACCGAATTCAATTTTTGCCAGAGTGGGTTGGTGGTGGTGTGTTACAGTCCAAGTTGCTGTGGCAACATACATTTTTACATACATGTTGTGGTCTGGAGCTGTGGATAGTGATGGTAGAGGCTCCAGCTTCCTTTCCATCACATGGCTGACCAGGAATCTCTCCTGCTCTTACTGCCTGCCCTTGGTGTGTGTTGGAAAGATTGACAGGATGATAGTGAACCTGCCTGCCTGCATTATGAACACACTTTTCTTGGTCATCAAGTCCTGGAGTGGCATTCAAACCCAAAGTTTCTGGCTCAGAGGCATGGATGCTACCCAAGACCTCTCATCATCGACACAATAAAAATGGCGTTATTGACTAATCACTGCAATTAACCTGTATCAATTAGTCCCAGACATAAGGTGAGGAAAACCAGTGGTGGAGAGCTTTGGAATCACACGTTCCACTGAGATCTTTTATCATCCCACCACAGCAATGGTGAGAGAGCATGCTTCTAGCTGAATATATTTGTAGGCTGGCATAGAACCATGAATTCACACAACCCAGAGCTGCTCCAGAATCTGTTCCATTATCCATTCCATTGATAATCCATTTCATGTTGAAGCCCATTCATCTAAACTCAGGGTGCAATTTCCACCTCACAGCTTGTGTGCCAGGACATCAGTCATTACAAAAAATCCTACTCTTTTCCCACGACCCGCTGTTTTTCCCTTTAAATTATATACTGACGTTGGGAGAATAAGTTTTTGTTTGCAATGCTGCCGAAAGTTTGGGTGAGGAACAGAGCACCTTGAATGGCTAACAGTCTCATGCAGTCATGCATGTAGGTGTTGTTTAAAGACTTCTTTCATCAGCCAAAGGAATCAAGTTATGTGTTATGATTTTCTTGTCAGAGTTATAGGTTGAACCTTTGGAACTCTTATTAATTGGGTTAACACAGCCAGTAATGATAGGTCCATTATTTCCATCATTACATACATGTTGTGCTTTGCCTTCAGACTGTACAAACCTTTGGTAGAGTCATCTTTATTTTTGCACGTTTCCCTTTGCACAATTGACAGAAAACCAGTTGACTCCTTTTACAAGAACTGTCATACCCCTCCTCACTGTGTTACTTCAATGTAGCACAGGCAGCCATCAGAAAATCCTAAAAAATTGTTCTCGGGATATGACTAAAGCTAGCAGGAGCGTCCCTTAATTCCTCGGGGAAGGTGATGGTAGGCTCTCTATTCATAGTTATTTTTATGCAACTGAATAGTTTACTAGGTGACTTCAGAGGCCTTGAGAGTCAGTCATGAAGGCCGGATTGATCATGTGCAGGTTGATAAGTAGGTGTGACAGGTTCCCTTCCTTACAGGATATTAGTGAACCAGTTGGATTTTTATGACAATCCACCAGCTTTTACAGCAATTTCTTCTGCTAATAGACCACAGGATACCAGATATATTGAATTCAGTTTTACCATTTACCATAGTGGGTTGGTAGAGGTGTGTTATAGCTCATTCAGAGAGTCTGGGTTGCTGTGGCAACATATATTTTTACTTGAGTGTTGTAGCCTGGAGCTATGGATAGTGATGGTTCAGGCTTCAATTCCATTCTATGACATGGCTGACCAGGAATCTCTCCTGCTCTTACCACCTGCCATTGGTGTGTGTTGGATACTCAAGCTGTTTGGCCACATTATGAACACACCTTCCTTGACTATCAAGTCTTGGGGTGGGCCTTGAACCCAGAGCTTCTGGCTCAGAGGCAGGGATACTACCCACTGCACCACAAGACCTCCCATCATCGTGGATTATCTGTAGTTTATTGCTTCCAGCTCTGCTACTCCAATTTAATGTAAGTGTCATGGCTTCTGCCGTTAAGCCAACACTGGTAAGTGTCTGCACTCACTGCACTTTTTCTTGCTCTGAAACTTCTATTTTCCATGAACGGAATCAACCAGAGCTAGCAAATGAGTAAATCACACACAGGGCTTCAGACGAATGACTTCTACCAACTCCTAAATCTCCGTCAGTTAATTGGGTGAACTCAAGCATTTCAAAAAGGTGCTTTTAAAATGCCAGTTGTTGCTGGCACCACATTACCTCCTCAAACCCAAATATACCCAGGATTTTGGAACTAACCATTGACCAGGATTACCGGATGGCAAATCCGACCATACATCCAATGTATTGGGCAGCTAGAAAAACACATAAGGGCAAAGGGGCCTATATGCTAATAAGGTTCGGTGATGAGAGATGGGGGAGGTTGGCGTGGTGTCTAAACACCAGCATAGGTCAGTGGGGCTGAGTAACCTGCTGCTGCGCTGTACATTCTCGCTCATTCTTGTCATCCCCCTACCAGTGCATGCTGCAGAAACCAGAAAAAAATTGGTGAATGCCCCATCCTTCACTTTGATAATCACTGAATTTACCTACAGAACTGCTGAGCATGCGCTGCTTTAATTAGCTGCAGACAGACAACAATCATGAATCGACTGGATCTTGTAACATTAGAAGCAATAACTAAATACAGAATTCTAAAATAAATATAATTAGAAATAAAAATAAATATACCAGACCTCAATTGAAAATAACGTTCAAACCATGTGTTATTTGTAAACGTCTTGTTCTGAAATGCTTACCACCATGGGACTTGTAGTATATTTAACTGGCTGGCTCCTGTACTTTCACAGGGGGGGTGGGGAATCCGAATCTCAGAAACCCCCCTGACCCTGACCAGCAGCAACTGTGCAAGTTCTTAAAAGGATTTATCGCAGCCACTAGGTGGAAGCATTGACACCGAGAGTCAAGCAGACCCACATCCAGCGCTCTGCTGCCACCCCTCCATATGGATTTCATATTTCAAAGCTCTGATATTTCTAGACGATCTGGAGCCATCCTTTATAACTTGAAGGAAGCAGTTTGTGCGCTTGTCTGCCACTGTTTTCCATTTACACCAGTCGGATCTGGCTCCAGTCCAGCATGAGCTGTGCATATCTTTTCACGAGGCTCTGAAATGATTTGTTGCAAAA
This sequence comes from Cetorhinus maximus, assembly GCF_964194155.1. Lineage (NCBI taxonomy): Eukaryota > Metazoa > Chordata > Chondrichthyes > Lamniformes > Cetorhinidae > Cetorhinus > Cetorhinus maximus. The sequence continues at coordinate 14,284,233 of NC_135905.1, read as the reverse complement.
CTTCGGAGGGGAGAGGGGCGATAATAAAGAGGATTCGTTGTCGAGTAGCAGTCTCATGCTGATCTAGAGTTAGATTCGAGAACCCTGAACAAAAAGGCTATTCATTGGAACGTCATTAGAAAACACATCACTCTTTTGGAGAATGACTTGAAATATATAAGTGGCGCAAGAAAGGGCATGTTGGAGAGAATTGTAACAGGATTGGTCGCATGTTTACAAATATTAAAAGGGGGTGTGGAGGTGCAAATCCCACATACTTGAGGCTAACGCCAGTTATACACCATCATTCAGCATTGGTTCGACTCTCCCCAGGTATACACCATCATTCAGCATTGGTTCGACTCTCCCCAGGTATACACCAATATTTAGCATTGGTTCGACTCTCCCCAGGTATACACCAATATTTAGCATTGGTTCGACTCTCCCCAGGTATACACCATCATTTAGCATTGGTTCGACTCTCCCCAGTTATACACCATCATTTAGCATTGGTTCGACTCTCCCCAGTTATACACCATCATTTAGCATTGGTTCGACTCTCCCCAGGTATACACCAACATTCAGCATTGTGTTTTCGCTCCGGCATTGTTAAGGGTGCCAACCATTCTTTCTTGGAAGATGAAAAAAAAAATAAAATACAACGACAGTATAATAAAAAAAACAAAAGCATTGCCGACATGTTTATTGTCCAAAGAGGTGACAAACAGAAATGGCATGTTAAACTCGGGCTGCAATCTTGTTTTAAGGATTTTCTTTTGGCTCTGGTTTTAAAAATTCCCTGTCACACAGAAAGGACGATCACCTGTAGAGCTGGGCATGAAGCAGGATGCTCAGTAAGGCGCTTCGAGCAGTCTGAGACACAGCTCAGTCCCTGAGAATGTTTTTACACTGAGTCAACCCCTCTAATGCAAAACAGAAGGCGCTCGATCTGATAAACAATCAGCCGTAACGTTGTTTTTTTTTAACATATATTCCGTCTGGGGACAGTGACCGTTACAATTAGTCATTGCAATCGGGCGAGGGGAAAACAAATGTTGGAGTGAACATTGTTTCTGCAACTTTAACAATGCAATTTCAACATCGTCAGTTTCACCCACAAACAATGCAGCAATGGTAAACATTTACCGTGCTACTTTTAAATAAATGCCTTCAATTGTCTTTCCAGTTTATTGCAAAACATCTTTAATATGATCCAGACCGAGCCGAATTCTTTTTTTTGTTGCTGTTGCTTAATTTAATTTTTTTGACCTTTTCATCGAGATCCAGTTTACATCCAAAAAAAAAATGTGATGAGCTCGCTGAACAAAGAAATGTTGAGATTTATGGATTGGGCTTCTGCTCTTGTTGAAAATCTCAACCAGCCCATATCTCATAAAGACGGGAAATAGCAATTTGTATTGCCTGGGGGGGGAGGTTGGGGAGGAGCTGGAACGGTGGGTGTAACTGTTCACAAGGTGATTTGCCTGAGAGGCTGTTTGGCTGGATTCTGGGACGGTTTTAAAAGGAGCGGGTCTTGTGGCGCCAGCCATGCCGAAGCCCAGCTTGAGTGCTGGGTAGTCAGGCTCTTTGCACAGGGCCTCGGAGCAGAGGTCAAACCCTGACTGCAATGCACCCCCCACCTCCCCTCCCACTCTGTTGCTGAGAGTCGGCAGACGGGCAAATCCTTGGGATAATCACATGCAGGTGGCCGGGTACCCGAGAGCAGAGACAGAAAGATCGCAAGGCCCAGATAACACTGCAGCAAATTTCAGTCCCTAATGAAAAAAGACCGGTGAGGGCACTGTCTCAGATCAAAGGATTTTTAGGGTTTTTTTTAACAAAGATGCAATGACAGCAAAGCAAAAAACATGCAAAATTGTAAATTAAGTTTTTTAAATCAGATGTTTCTAAATCCAGGGTCCAATATTCCCACAAAGATTGATACCATGAGACTCAGTCCCCTGCTCAGACATTAGGGGACTTGCCTCCAGCTGTGAAGTTTCTAAACTCAGGAACTCCTGAACCTCTAGGTCCCTTCAACTCTTTCTCCTCCTTGAAGACACTCCTCAAAACCTTATGGGCGGGATTTTCTGGCCTTCGCCTGCTCCCGCTGGCAGTCAATGCCCTTTTGGCTAAGCTGCTGAACCTCCCCCGGCCGTTCCAACCACGACAGGACCGGAAGATCCTGGCCTGTATCTTTGGCCAAGTTATTGGTCACCAATCCTAATATCTCCTAACGTGTCTCGGTGTCGAACTTTGTTTGATAGCACTCCTCTGAAGCCCCTTGGAATATTGTGCTATGTCAAAGTCACTATATAAATGCAAGTTGTTCTTGTTATCATAGTATTTTGCAAGTATTCCAGTGTACACATTTGAATATGTGACCAGGTTACTTTTGGCACTTATTGCCTATTCCCATAAAACGTTCCTGCAGTGACTCCATCTGTCTTCTTCAGTGAGGTTAAACACCCAAATAAGTATAAATTACTGACTAAATTCCAGGGAATTCCCAGCTCTCTGGATCAGTAGGGTTGCCAACCCTTGCTGAAACCATATTCCAGGAGATTTCTTTTCCAAAAATGATGTAATTGATTGACCTGTCATTTCAAACAGTTCCTATAGCTGCGCTGCTCCTACGATTGTTAGTCTGCCACCCTCAGTACATTTCTTGCTTTATAGCTACTGCAGGAAGTAGCCAAAATACATAACTCTGTGGACAAAAGAGCGCAGCCAGGGGGCATTTACTCTACTGCCTTATAAGTATTGACAAGTATTGTACACTGTATGTTATGTGATGTAGGTACTTCCCTGGCACTCAGTGAATAGATGTTTCTGTATCACAATTACAGTTAGCGCAATGCCATTACTGTTTTCACAATGGAGTTATATTGTCCAACGTCCAGCATGGACCACTGCCAGACATGCAGTATAACTGCAGCTTTAATAGTTTGAAATGGATCAGTACTAAATCATTCCCTGACAATGGCAATCCCTTACACAGTGTTTTTTTGCACTCACCTCCAGTGAGACTCTTCTTGGTGGGGAAAACTTTAAACTTTTATACAACTTTTCTAGTACAGCAGCGCTCCTTTTACCTCGGGCCTCGGACTCTCGACAGCAAGGAAGCTTTCTAGCTGGCTGAGCTTTGCAGTTTCTAGCAGGAGAGCTGGTTGTAGGGGCAGCCTGTAGCACTCGCCCCGTTAACCTCCTCCAGGCTTGCCAGGAAAACAGGCAACGATGTTCATGAGCATACCCATCGGTACTGGTTTATGTGATTATGTATTATGTCATCACACTGCCAACTACCCAAACAGATCACCAATTAGATGAGCTTGAAGCTCTGGCAGAGCTTCCGCACAAATTATGTGACTGATTTGCTTAAAATATCATTTTAAAATCTCCCAGATTGCTTTCTTCGCTCTCCGGGGAATTGACACTGATTCCGGTAGATTTCAGGCCATTCCGGGAGGGTTGCTAACCCTATGGATCAGGCTGCTTTCCTTTTCGGAATGTGTTGCGGTATGGAACAGACCATAATATCCAGCAACCTGAGGATCTGGCAGCCCCCTCACACCAGTTTCTGTGGCAAGACATTTAGGTTCTATGTTTTGCAACCAAAGGTGCAGAGTCACCATTTAGCTGCCAAGGACATGGCTGCCTGGATGTCATAGGTATAGGGCTTGATTTTTTAAAAATTTATTCATGCCAGAGTATGGCTGGCAGTGCCAGGATTTTTTTGCCCATCTCTAGTTGCCCTTGATGATGTAGTGAGCTGCCTTCTTGGACACAGCTTTCTATGTGCTTTAGACACACAACCAATGCTGTTAGGGAGTTCCAGGATTTTGACCCACTGACAGTGAAAGACTAGAGTTGCAAGTCAGGATGGTGAGTGACTAACTTGCAGAAGGTGGTGTTCCCACCTATCTGCTGCCCCTACCCATCTAGGTGGTAGAGGTCGTGGGTTTGGAAAGTGCTGTCGAAGGAGCCTTGGTGAGTTGCTGCAGTGCATCTTGTAAATGGTACACACTGCAGCTACTGTGCATCGTGCTGGAGGGAGTGAATGTTTAAAATGGTGAGTGGTGTGTCGATCAAGTGGGCTGCTTTGCCTGGATGGTGTGGAGCTTCTTTAGTGTTGTTGGACCTGCACCATCCAAGCAAGTGGGGAGTATTCCAACACACTCCTGACTTGTGCCTTGTAGATGGTGGACAGGCTTTGGGGAGTCAGGAGGTGAGTTACTCACTGCAGAATTCTCAGCCTCTGACCTTCTCTTGTAGCGATGGTATTTATACGGCTAGTCCAGTTAAATTTCTGGTCAATGGTAACCCCCAGGATGTTGATAGTGGCAAATTCAGTGAATGTCAAGGGGAAGTGTTTAGATTCTCTCTTGTTGTGGATGGTCATTGCCTGACACTTGTCACTTATTATCCTGAGCCTGAATATTGTCCAAGTCTCGCTGCATGTGGGCACGGACTGCTTTAGTATCTGAGGAGCTGCAAAAAACAAAAAAACTTGCATTTATATAGTGCCTTTAACGCAGGAAAACATTGGAAAAGACTTCACAGGAGTGTAGTCAAATAAAAAAATATATACCCACACAGAATGTAGCCCCCACTTCCACAAGGAAATTGCCTCCATGGTTTTCAGTGGATGCAGATTTATAAAGTCAATCCATTGGATGATAATTTGCAGTGGCAAGACTTTGAACAGTATCTATTGTCAGATACAATTGCCCTTACATGTTTAGGTTTTTGCATCTGTTGCATGACAAGTTTGCTGAAAGTGTGAGCAAATAACTTCACATCGATGGAAACCAGGCATCTGGGACTGGAGTGAACAGGGCAAGCAACAGTGTATCTACTTAGCCAATCACATTGAAGGATTGTGAAATTAACAGATCGAGGACTGAGAAGGCTGTGTAAATTCGAGTGGGTGAATTCAATGACTAATCAGGTACAGATACATAGGGACAGAATGTTTGGATTAAAAGACAGAGAGAAAAGAGGCAGAAAGGAAAAGTAATTTTATTTTTCAATTTTACAATTTAATATCTTTGTTATGGACGGGGGTGGGGTGGGGGGAGGTGGTTAGTTTAAACAGCACTAATTTCTCTTCTCACCGCCCGTCCATAAACAGAAAGGTATTTTGATTTTTTTCCCCCTCTTTATAAGCAGTGACGTATTTCCCAACTGCTTGGTTTTCTGTGTGATCCAATTTTCTATTAATAACCCCACAGCAAACTTGAGAGAGGATGAACTCAAAGGGTTATTTTATTTGCACACATTCAAAATGCGGGGGGAGGGGTTATAATGTTACCTCCACACTTAGACAGTACAGAAAGGGATAGAGAAAATAAGGTTTTACAGTACAAGCAAATAAATATTGGTTCATGTGGGTTCTAGAGTTCAGAATCAAAGTCCAATGAGGTATTCCTTAACTGAGGTCGGTGGGTTGAAAGCCAATGCTGTATAATTAACTTTTCTAGTGGTGTTGACTTCACAAAATGAGATCGACACACAGAGATAAATCAGTCTTGCAGGTGATCATACAGAATTTCCAACAGAAGTAGTGTAGATGGGGCCAGGTGTTCAACCTGGACTGAGCTCTATTCTGTGTGGCTGATAGTCAGGTGTTAAAGAGCAGACTGAGATCTTCAGCTCAGCAAGGCAGTATAACTTGTTCAACAAGCCAGAGGTCTATGTCACATGACCCCTGCCTCTCCACCAGGTCTTCAACAAAGGATGTGTATCCATCATGTGGAATTTGGCTGGGTCTCAAAGACTGCTAAACATCCCAGCCATTATGAGTTGAAAGGAAGATCGGAAGAACCTTTGTCTTAGCAGACCCTCATATCCTGTTCTTAAGAATGGGGTAGCAAGTGCAAATGGCCTTTGTGTAGCTTCTGTGAAGTTGGGCTGTGTAGACCTCAGGTGATTGTCAGTGGCTGCTTAGAGATAGCAAGGTGTGAGTTTTCCTGAAACTGCTTCGGGGCTCCTATTGTTCTGGGGTCACAGACCGGCATAAATTCAGACATTTTAAGGATTTTGTTCAGCCAAGGTCCAGTTTTAGTTTTAGAAATAGCAATGAATATATATATATATGTGTGTATTTATATATATAAATGTACAGCGTGAGGTCTTAGTCCATCACAATCTTCAATAACAATTATAACCTGAAAGAATGAGACTCCGCACTTCTAAATTAATTGTCAGTGCCAGATGTTGATTGGCAGTAATTAGCACTTATCACATCGTTAAACGGATATATTGAGCTGGATTTTATAGGGTGTTGTGGTCCTTGCACATCACACCTAAAATGTTGGGGGCGTGGAGCCTGCCCATGATCTCAGCAGCTACCCTGCAGCAACCCACTGTTAAATTGCTTTAAGGCGAGACTTCTGCCCCTACCTTGGGTGGAAATCCCGCCTTAGAGAGCTGCTTGGTCATCGGATGCTGGGCAGCTCTGTAGTTCCAGCAGCGCCAGCTGGGAACAGTGGGCACCTTTGGGATTACAGGCAGTCCCACCCCACACTAATGAGCCCAGGTAGGTCTGGGGCTGGGGGTCTCAGCAAGAGAGGTGGGGCAGGGTGATGGTGAGGGGCCAAGTTCAAGAGGCTGAGGGGAAGGGTTAAAGGTAGAGGGTATGACCTAAAGGTGGCTCCTCCGTGTGCTGAGGAGACCCACAAAGGAAGTTCCCCTTCCCTTGCCCGACACCAGCCCGCACAGATAAAGCTACTGGGTTTCCGACATGGCACTTGAGAAGGTGGCAATGAACCGGCCTCTTGCACCGCTGCAGTCCATGTGGTGTAAGTACACCAACAGTGTTGTTCGGGAGGGAGTGCTAGGATTTTGATCCCAGCGACTGTGAAGGAAAAGCAATATATATTTCCAAGTCAGGATGGCGTGTGACTTGGAAGGGAACATAAGCAGTGATGTCAGTGAGCAACTTCAGAAAGCATAATTTGTGCAGTTTATGAACTGTTTGTTGTGTAATCCAAACCACACATTAAAAATTTTGAGAAATGAAAAAAATCAATCAAAAAGTTAAAAGATTTTCAAAGAACCCTAAGCAAAATTCCTGCTATTTGAAGCATTCAAAAGAAAAACAATTGGACCACACAAACAATATGATAGTTGCTAGAATAATTAATAACTGACATATTACAGAGATAAAATTATGCCACCCAGATATAATTAAATCTCATTAAAAAAGAGTTGAAATTGCTTTTGTGGTCAACTATGAAAGCAAACTCACTTTTTTATGTCAAAATATGATGAATTTAAAAGATAGACATTTGGAAATTAATATTGTTTCATTTCGTTTTGCCTTCAAAAGAAGGACAGTCAAAACAAAGTAGAGTACTGCCAGGAAAGTTACTTTGAAGTTGTGAGACTTGCTGCAGGGATGTTTGTATAGGCATTGCCATAACGTGACATGATTTGCCTTTTGGCAAAGCAATGTTTTAAGAACACCAGATTATTAATGGGCCCTCTGTTAAATGCCAGCATTCATTTCAGCACCGAGCAGCGTCTAGTTCTGGCATAAACATTACACATTGCGTCATGCACAGGTTACGCAAGCCACTTCACTTTGAAGGCAGGGATTAGCTCAGGGGATGGAATGTTGCTCAGCTTGTCGATATAAGAGGGAATGATTGTGTCTTCTATGGACATCTACTATGCTCACAAGGTAACTGTGTCCTTTTTTAAAAGAGTATTATTCTAGTTAAAATATTTTTGGCAAGTTTTTTTTTGGGTTTACATATGTATGGGACATAGGAATTACTGGATACGATTCAAGGACACATAGTTCACCTTCTACCATCATGACCTGACATAACAATAACGGAGCTGTTGTATAATCATAGCAATCAACCTCCATCAACTAGTCTACAACAGAGCCAGACATGCGCTGAGGGCAACTCCAGTGGCGGAGAGTGGTGAGAACCATAGGTCAAAAGTAACATGTTAATCCCAAGCCATGTAACACTCACCATGGATCAGGTCTCAAATTAGTATTTCCTGTAAGATATATATCAACTTTGCATTTGAGTGTATCAGCACTAACTGCTCCCACCGTCTTCCTGGGGAGTCTGCTCTATAGACTGACCAATTTACTCAAAGGTTAGTTTTGTAGAACCTGGAAACATGTTTCAAATGAAAATGCACTAGTGCGTGATGTCATGCGGCAGAGAGTTGGTACGTGTTACCCTTTCCTTTGCAAAATAAAATGTTTGCTGAGCGTTTTTCTATTTCATTATGGCTGCTGCCATTTACTAATGAAAATGTTCTTGAGATATAGAAAATTTCCAGGCAGTATTAATTCCTGGCTGGGTGGAGGCCAGGGGGGGAAGTACAGGGTGTAGTAGAAGGGTCTGGTACATACAGGATTAGTGTGGGACTGAGTAAAGAAACGCCCACACAGTGATGTAAGAAGGTACATGATCTAGACCTAGGGTCAGTGTGGCGTTGGTCAGAGATGTGATAAGACCTATATGGAGATAAGGCCGGTATCCTTTACTGAATAGTTGAATATAGTTACAAGTAGTTAATAAAGACTTGCAGTTCACGTACTGAAGACTATGAAGACTTCTTTAACAGACACATTCTGTAACCAACACCATCCCAACACAGCGGGGTGGGACCAATCGGATGAGCTGACACAGGCACAATGGGCTGAATGACCTCCTGTGCCAAACGATTCTACTGTAAAAAATTAATTTAAATGAGTTGCAATTTCTATCTGAGCACATTAGCATTGCAACCTGTCATATCTGCTCATGATCATGAAGCAATTCCTCGTAGTTTGAGGATAATTACATTTTTGTGAAGCATAATGGCTCCTGTTGTATTGCTCCTCGAGCCCCGTCATTGCAAATTCCTCTCTTTGTAATCTTGGTAACATGATTTGCATGTTGCTTTACCAAGACACGAGTGCCCTTTAACCCTCTGGGAAATATCTTATGGGAAAATAAATAGAGACAGATGGAACGGGAAATATGAAATTCTTGTATGAAAGATGCCATGTGGACTCCTATTCAGGATGAAATAGAAAACGCTGGAAATACACACTAGGTCCAGCAGCATCTGTTTCAGATCTTCCGAACTTCTTGTTCCAATAAAGGGTCTCTACCTGGAAAAGTGTTTGCTATCCATTTACAGCACATGGGCATTGCTGGCAAGGCCAGCATTTATTGCCCATCCCTAATTGCCCTTAACTGAGTGGCTTGTTGGCCATTTCGGAGGGCAGTCAAGTGTCAACCACATTGCTGTGGGTCTGGAGTCACACATAGGCCAAACCAGGTAAGGATGGCAGATTTCCTTCCCTAAAGGACATTAGTGAACTGCAGATTAATGTTATGACAATTTGGTGGTTACATGGGCACCATAGCTTTTTATTCCAAGTTTATTTATTAACTGACTTTAAATTCTCTGGCTGCCATGGATAGAATTTGAATTCATGCCTCCAGATCATCAGTCCAGGCCTGCAGATGACTAATGCAGTAAAATACCCACGATGCTATTGTCTTCTGCAAGTTGGGCCCATTTTCTGTTTTTAGGTCAGATACCAGCATTTTCAGGTTTTTAAGAAATCTTTTACCTCTGGCATTGGATTGACTGGAGACAATGTGTGATTCAGTTGAATTTGATGTTCCCCATTAAAATTGGGCCTGGGATTTCAGATATTGTGCTCACCCTGCATTCCAACTGTCCACTCATTCACTTTAATGGGAGGGAATTCCCAGGATGCCGAGTGCAGAAATGGAAAAGCATTTGGCCACTATGATCACAGAATTGGGCACCATTTTCCCCTTATATCAGCATGAAACAATACCAAAAAGGAACCGTTCAGTGGGGCTGTGTCCCACAAGGACAACTGAAATATGTTCGACACCTTATTGGTCTTCCCGGGTGGTCATTATAAACATGTGTTAGCCACCTTACATTTACTAATGAGGGGCCCAATGCCTGTTTAAAGACCTCTCTGCAGGTATGGCTATCCTTGAGTGGAGCACTCACCAATCAAACTGCACTCAAGTTTTCCAGCAATAGCTGGGGCCTAACCAATGCAACGGCAAATTTTTTATTTTTCCTTTTCTTTCAGGTGAAGCATGGAGCTCCTCCCAGCCCCTTGGCATTCCCAAGAGCCCCTGTCAGCTCACAATCATCCCCTTTCATTTTTCTGTGTAGCCCCCCCTGCCCAACCCCTGACCTACCTGAGGGACACTGGTGGTGAAACCTCCAGCCCAAGTTAGTGCCCACAGCTTGCCGGAAATATACTGATGAGGCCCAAAAGTGCAATTTTGTGTGAGATTCCTGCTTCTGGTCGCAGAGTCACGGAGTAATTTATGGCACAGGAGGAAGCCACTTTGACCCATTAAGTCCATACCAGCTCTCCACGGAGTAATCCAGCCAGCCCATTCCCCTGCTGGTGTGTACTCTCAGTGTGTCATCGCGTTAAGTTAATTTTATCCCTGTATATTAACTCTACAATTAGTTAACAGAACATTGTAAATACTCTCACAATACTCATGGAAAGTGTGGCATTGGAATCTTTTGCTCATATTATTTGCCTTTCTGTTATACAGCCCAGTGCCCTGTCATCAGATTAAGGGCTGTATGGATTACCTCCACATCGCTCAGTTCACTTAGCAATCGAGCAATTTGGAAAATCCTGCTTTGGGCTTGGTGATTTCTATTCATGCAACAGAAGAAATCGTTTATGGAGAGCTGACTTAAATTATAGAAAATCTCCTAGTCAAAAAGGATAATCGGTCCTTCAATTCTGTTTCCTCATTGTCCCAATGTTGTAATTAATATTGTTTGCTTCAAGATCGACTTGCAGAGATTTAAGCCGCATCTCTCTACAGTCTCCCTTTGTAAAAGCCAACCATCCTGTCAGTGAAGAAATGCTCTATTTATTGCCTGATATGTCCCTTTCCAGCTTATTCTCAAACACTCCCCTTCTGCTACCTCCACCAAAACCAATATCCCTGACTGATTCTCTACATGGCTCAGCCTCATTGTTTTGAACGCCATCATTCCCCCTCTCCAGTGTGAAGAGTAATGGTTTCCCCCATCCCTCAAACCCCAGTTTTAAAATGGGACTAACCTGAAACATTGAAGAAGATAAGACATTTTGAATCTCCTGGTGCCAGAGTATCTTCCATTATCTGCAGCACTCTGAATGTCTGAGAACACTCACAGCTTGACGCTGATGAATTGCAATTATCAGTATACGATATTATCCTCCCGGATTTTATTCTCCAATGCCTTATTCATTCCAGCACTTCTTCTCTCTGCCTTTTTGCAGCTCAGCTGTGTCCTTTCTGACATGAAGGTTCCTGAGCTGAACATGGTATTCCAGATAGGGCCTCACCAGTGCTGTCCACAACAGCAGTAAACCTCGATTGACCTCAATTCCATTCTGAGTTTTGTGTAACCTAACCTGCATTCTTATTGGCAGCAAGTTTCCTTGATTGATTAATCAACTATAATTCCCAGATTTCTTTTCTGACTTCTCTTTCTTGGTATTTTCCTACCAATCCTATTATCCCTCTTTACTTTGTATCTCTAAGTGCATAACTTCACACTCATCTGTATGAACCTGCCGGCTAGGAGCCTCCTTCTCCAAACAGTCTAAATCCCCTTGTAGTTTGTCCCGTTCTTCCATTGGATTAAGCTATTTTGGTGTTAACCACAAGCATGCCGATGAAGCCATCCTCTTTAGATTGCTTCCAAAAATGTTGAAGAGCATCAGCCCCAACACTAAGCCCTGTGAAGCTATGTTTGATGCACAACCCCATGCAGAATATGGACCTTTGAAGAAGGTTGTGTGCCAGTGCCAGTGCCACACCTGATCATTTTCACAGCTGACATTCCTTGAGACACCTTATCAAAAGCTGTAGCAAACCCTGTGATAATCTAGGCCATTGATGCCTTACCTCAGTAGCTTTCCTATCAGAATAAATTTAAATGTAATCGTTGAATAAATAAAGGTGACATCATTGACTGGCAAGTAAACACATGCAAGGCAGAACCACTTGTCAAGAGCCTGCTGGATGGCCGGGTGAGGTAATGCTGAATTCATATTGTGTTTTATCCTTTGATCTGTCTGAATTCAAATCGTGTACCTTGTTTATATCACACCATGTAAAATATGTAAGCTATGTTTACAAGCTAGAGACAGTATATTGATTCATTCCGTGGCGCTTTATCATGGTATGTTTCTGTGTATACACATCTCGTGATGTATCACAAGATTCCTGGAGCTAAAGGAAGTGCTGGTGAAGAGATAATCTATTGAAAAGTAAACAAGATATACAGGGAGAGAAAAGATGGAAACTGAATTTAAAGTATTCACATGCCAACTGTGATCATTTCGATTCAGAATGAGGCACGGCAACATAAACTAAATGGAGCAATTTTAAAGAGGGTGCAGGAGCAGACATGGAGGCTCACACACACAAATCTGTGAAGGTGGTAGAACAAGTTGCTAAGCCTGTTTAAAAAGGTATGAGATTCTGGGCTTTATAAATAAATAGAGGCAGAGCATTAAAACAAGGAAAATTCCCCAGTGTATTCTCCTAGCATACCTGGTCAGACTAAGGCAAGTTCCTGCCTCTATCCTGCTGCTACTAATGTGCGCTGTTCAATGCATCTTGATATCTCTGTCACTTTCCTTCCCACTTGCTTTCATGAATAAAATTAAAATCTGGAATGCAACTTCAATTTTTTGTCCATGAGCTCCTCTAATGTGTGTGGATCCTCAGATTAGGCCTTGGCTTGGTGGATTTATGCAGTACGTGTGCAGGGACTAGAAGTGGGATGTGGGGCTACCCACGGCCTAGGATGTTTATGCGGCCTATTGGTGCTGCATCAAGCTGTGTAGTGTTTTAAAAAAATGTTTAAGTTGCTAGCTAGGCTGGCATTTATTGCCCATCCCTAGTTGCCCTTGAGAAGGTGTGGCGAGCTGCCTTCTTGAACCGCTGCAGTCCATGTGGTGCTGTTAGGGAGGGAGTTCCAGGATTTTGACCCAGCAACAGTGAAGAAATGGTGATATATTTCCAAGTCAGGATGGTGAGTGGCTTGGAGGGGAACTTCCAGATGCTGGTGTTACCATGCCCTTGTCCTTCTAGATGGTAGCAGTCGTGGGCTTGGAAGGTGCTGCCTAAGGAGCCTTGGGGAGTTTCTGCAGTGCATCTTGTAGATGGTACATACTGCTACTACTGTGCGTCGATGGTGGAGGGAGTGAATGTTTGTGGAAGGGGTGCCAAACAAGTGGGCTACTTTGTCCTGGATGGTGTCAAGCTTCTTGAGTGCTGTTGGAGCTGCACTCATCCAGGCAAGTGGAGAGTATTCCATCACACTCTTGACTTGTGCCTTGTAGATGGTGGACAGGCTCTGGGGAGTCAGGAGGTGAGTTACTCGCCACAGGATTCCGAGTCTCTGACTTATTCCAGTTCAGTTTTTGGTCAATGGTAACCCCCAGGATGTTGATAGTGGGGGATTCAGTGATGGTAATGCCATTGAACATCAAGGAGCGATGGTTGGATTCTTTCATGTTATAGATGGTCATTGCCTGGCACTTGTGTGGCGTGAATGTTACTTGCCACCTGTTAGCCCAAGACTGCATATTGTCCAGGTCTTGCTGCATTTGGACATGGATTGCTTCAGTATCTGAGGAGTCATGAATGGTGCTGAACATTGCAATCATCAGCGAACATCCCCGCCTCTGACCTTATGATGGAAAGAAGATCATTGATGAAGTAGCTGAAGATGGTTGGGCTGAGGACACTACCCTGAGGAACTCCTGCAGTGGTGTCCTGGGACTGAGATGACTGTCCTCCAACAACCACAACCATCTTCCTATGTGCGAGGTATGACTCCAACCAGCGGAGAGTTTTCCCCCCGATTCCCATTGACCCCTGTTTTGCTAGGGCTCCTTGATGCCACACTCGGTCAAATGCTGCCTTGATGTCAAGGGCAGTCACTCTCACCTCACCTCTGGGGTTCAACTTTTTGCCCATATTTGAACCAAGGCTATAATGAGGTCAGGAGCTGAGTGGCCCTGGTGGAACCCAACCTGAGCGTCAATGAGCAGGTTATTGGTAAGCATGTGCCGCTTGATTACACTGTCGATGACCCCTTCTATTACCTTACTGATGATCGAGAGTAGACTGATGGGGCTGTAATTGGCCAGGTTGGATTTGTCATGCTTATTGTGGATAGGACATGCCTGGGCAATTTTCCACATAGCTGGGTGGATGCCAGTGTGTAGCTGTACTGGAACAGCTTGGCTAGGGACGTGGCAAGTTCTGGAGCACAAGTCTTCAGTACTATTGCCAGAATATTGTCAAGGCCCATAGCCTTTGCAGTATCCAGTGCCTTCAGCTGTTTCTTGATATCACGTGGAGTGAATCAAATTGGCTGAAGACTCGCATCTGTGATGCTGGGGACCCTTGGAGGAGGCTGAGATGAATCATCTACTTGGCACTTCTGGCTGAAGATTGTTGAGAATGCTTCAGCCTTATCTTTTGCACTGATGTGCTGGGCTCCCCCATCATTGAGGATGGGGATATATGTGGACCCTCCTCCTCCAGTTTAATCGTCAACCACCATTCACGACTGGATGTGGCAGGACTTCAGAGCTTAGAACTGATCCATTGGTTGTGGAATCGCTTAACTCTGTCTATCACTTGCTGCTTATGCTGTTTGGCATGCAAGTAGTCCTGTGTTATAGCTACATCAGGTTGCCACCTCATTTTTAGATATGCCTGGTGCTGCTCCTGGCATGCCCTCCTGCACTCTTCATTGAACCAGGGTTGACCCCCTGGCTTGGTGGTAATGGTAGAGTGGGGGATATGCCAGGCTATGAGGTTACAGATTATGTCTGAGTACAATTCTGCTGCTGCTGATGGCCCACAGCACCTCATGGATGCCCGGCCTTGAGTTGCTAGATCTGTTCAAAATCTATCCCATTTAGCACGGTGGTGGTGCCACAGAACATAATGGATGGTATCCCCAGTGTAAAGATGGGACTTAGTCTCCACAAGATGGTCACTCCTACCAATACTGTCATGGACAGATGCATCTGTGGCAGGCAGGTTGGTGAGGATGAGGTCAAGTGTGTTTTTCCCTCTTGTTGGTTCCCTCACCACCTGCTGCAGACCCAGCCAAACGGCTATGTCCTTTAGGACTCGGCCAGCTCGGTCAGTAGTGGTGCTACTGAGCCACTCTTGGTGATGGACATTGAAGGCCCCCACCCAGAGTACATTCTGTGCCCTTGCCACCCTCAGTGCTTCATCTAAATGGTGCTCAACATGGAGGATCCTGATTCATCAGCTGAGGGAGGGTGGTACATGGTAATCTGCTGGTTTCCTTACCCATGTTTGACCTGATGCCATGAGACTTCATGGGGTCCGGATTCGATGTTGAGGACTCCCAGGGCAACTCCCTCCTGACTGTAAACCACTGTGCCGCCACCTCTGCTGGGTCTGACCTGCTGGTGGGACAAGACATACCCAGGGATGGTGATGGTGGAGTCTGGGACATTATCAGCAAGATATGATTCGGTGAGGATGATTATGTCAGGCTGTTGCTTGACTAGTCTGTGAGACAGCTCTCCCAATTTCGGCACAAGCTCCCAGGTATTAGCAAGGAGGACTTTGCAGGGCTGACCGGGCTGGTTTTGCCATTGTCATTTCTGGTGCCTAGGTCAATGCCGGGTGGTCCGTCCAGTTTCATTCCTTTTCATTGGCTTTTTAGCAGTTTGAAACAAATGAAGAGCTTGCTAGGCCACTTCAGAGGGCAGTTAAGAGTCAACCACATTGCTGTGGACCTGGAGGCACATGTAGGCCAGACCAGGTAAGGATGGCAGATTTTCTTCCCCAAAGGAACATTTGTGACATTGATGTGATTGGACATATGGAAGGTTATATTGATTTTTTGAATTGTTTTTATCAGTAATTGATGATGTTATAAATGTTATTTTTAAGCCTATGGCTGAGAGTTTCCAGCCCGCCGTGGGTGTGACCCGCTGGGGGAGATTTGGCGGCCCAACCAAAAGTTTCAGTGGGACTGGATGATCCCAGAATCACAGAATCTTTACATTCGGCCCATCAAGTCTGTATTAGCTCCCTGCCTTGTCCCACTCCCCTGCCTTATCCCCGTGACCTCGCACATTCTTTCTTTTCAGATAGCAATCCAACTCGCTTTGGATATCTCAATTGGACCTACCTCCACCACCCTCTCAGCAAGTTCACTCCAGACTCCAACCACCCTCTGGGTGAAACCATTTTTCCACACATCACATTTACTCCTTTTGACAATTATTTTGAATCTGTGCCCTCTAGTTCTTGATGCTTCCTTGAGTGGAAACAATTTCTTACTTTTTAACCCTGTCCATACCCTCAGGATCTTGAATACCTCTATCAAGTCTCCTCTCAGCCTCCCTTCTCTAAGGAAAACAGTCTCAACCTCTCCAATCTATCCTCATAGCTACAGTTCTTCATCCCGGGAATCATTCTTGTGAATCTCCTCTGTACCCTCTAAATGTCTTCACATCCTTCCTCAAGTATGGCATCCAGAACTGGACACAGTACTCCAGATGAGGTCTAACTAGTGTCTTATATAAATTTAATATGACCTCCTTACTCTTGTACTGAATCCCCCTATTAATAAGGCCTAAAATAAAACATGCTTTATTAACAGCTCTCTCAACATGCCATGCCATCTTCAATAATCTATGTACGTATACACCAAGGTCCCTCTGTTCCTGCACCTCCTTTACCATTTCTCCCTTTGTTTTACACTGTCTCACTATATTCTTCCTGCCAAAATGAATCACCTCACACTTCTCTGCAGTGAATTTCATCTGCAACTTGTCTGCCCAATCCACCAACAAGTCTATGTCCTCTTGAAGTTCAAGACTATCCCCATCACAGTTGACAACATTTCCAATCTTTGTATCATCTGCAGATTTTGAAATTATGCCCTGAACACCACAGTCTAGGTCATTAATATATATCAGGAAGAGCAAGGGTCCCAACACTGACCCCTGGGGAACTCCACTACAAACCTTCCTCCAATCTGAAAAACAACCATTTATCACTAGCCCCTTTCCTGTCACTCAGCCAATTTCTTATCCAAGTGCCTACTTTCCCTTTTATTCCATGACCTAGAATTTTGCTCACAAGTCTGGTGTGTGGCACTGTATCAAATGCCTTTTGTAAATCCATATGCATCGCATTAACAGTGTTTCCTTTATCAACCTTCTCTGTTGCCTCATCAAAAACTCCAGCAAGTTAGTTAAACATGATTTTCCCTTCATGTATCCATGCTGGCTTTCCTTAATTATCCTGCACTTGTCTAAGTGACTATTGATTTTGTCCCGAAATATAGTTTCCAGAAGTTTCCTTATCACTGAAGTCAAACTGACTGGTCTGTAGTTGTCAGCTTTATCCTTTCACCCCTTTTTGAACAAGGGTGTAACATTCACAGTTCTCCAGTCTTCTGGCACCTCCCCTGTGTCTAAGGAAGACTGGAAGATTATCACTAGTGCCTCTACAATTTCCACTCTCACTTCCCTCAGCGCCCTTGGATGCATCTCATCTGGTCCTGGGACCTTATCAATTTTAAGTAAAGATAGCCTTTCTAAAATGCCCTACTTCTCAATTGTAAATTCTTCTAGTGAACCAGTTACCTCCTCTCTCACCTCATCATGATAGCATCTTCTTCCTTTGTAAAGACAGATCCAAAATACTTGTTTAATAACGCCGCTATTTCTCCTTCCTCCACGTGCAAGTCCCCTTTTTTATCCCTAATCAGCCCTCTTTTACCACTCTTTTATTATTTATGTGCTTGTAGAAGATCTTGGAATTCCCTTTTACGTTAGCTGCCAATCCCTTTTCATGTTCTCTCCTTGCTTTTCTTATTAGTTTTTTCACTTCACCTCAGGTCTTTCTTTATTCAGCCTGATTCCCCATTGTATTTTCTACCTGACATCTGTCCTTTTCATCGTAACCTCTATCTCTCTCATCATCCAGCAGGCGAGGCCAGAATATCCAGCCCTATATACTTATGTGGAAAATGAAGAGTCATAGAATCATGGAACATTTATGACACAGAATGAGGCAATTTGGTTCATCGTGTTCTTGTAGGTCGACAAAGAGCTACCCAGCTAATCTCACCTCCCTGTCCTAGGCCTGTAGCCCTCCAGGTCATACCTCAACAAGTTGACATTCAAGTTCTTTTCTAATGTAGTGAGAGCTTCTGCCTCTACCACCTTACAGTCAGTGAGATCCAGGACTCTTACCACCTACTGGATCAAAACATTCCTCTTCTAATCCTTCTATCAGTTACTCATGACAGGTGTATACAGAATTTGTTTTCTTAGATTGTGTAGTATATTTTTGGTTGAATGCGATTTTGGTGGAACTAAAATTACAAAGAAAGATTTAGGATACTTTTTTATTCATTCTTGAGATGTGGGCATCGCTGGCTAGGCCAGCATTTATTTCCCATCTCTAATTGTCCTTGAGAAGGTGGTGGTGAGCGGCCATCTTGAACCGCTGCAGTCCATGTGGTGTTGGTGCACCCACAATGCTGTTAGGGAGGGAGTTCTAGGATTTTGACCCAGCAACAATGAAGGAATGGCGATATATTTCCAAGTCAGGATGGTGAGTGACTTGGAGGGGACCTTGCAGGTGGTGGTGTTCCCATCTGTCTGCTGCCCTTGTCCTTCTAGATGATAGTGGCCATGGGTTTGGAAGGTGCTGTCGGAGGAGCCTTGGTGAGTTGCTGCAGTGCATCTTGTAGGTGGTACACTCCGCTGCCACTGTGTGGCGGTGGTGGAGGGAGTGAATGTTTAAGGTGGTGGATGGGGTGCCAAACAAGTGGGCTGCTTTGTCTTGGATGGTTTCAAGCTTGAGTGGTGTGGGAGCTGCACTCATCCTGGCAAGTGGAGAGTATTCCATCACACTCCTGACTTGTACCTTGTAGATGGTGGACAGGCTTTGGGGAGTCAGGAGGTGAGTTACTCGCCACAGAATTCCTAGCCTCTTACCTGCTCTTGTAGCCAAGAGCTTGTATATATATGGCTAGTCCAGTTCAGTTTCTGGTCAATGGTAACCCCCAAGCTGTTGATAGTGGGGGATTCAGCAATGGTAATGCCATTGAATGTCAAGGGGTGATGGTTAGATTCTCTCTCTTGGAGATGGTCATTGCCTGACACTGGGTGGGGTGAATGTTAGTTGCCATTTGTCAGCCCAAGGAATGTTATCCAAGTCTTGCTGCATATGGCTATGGACTGCTTCAGTATCTGATGACTTTTGAATGGTGCAGAATGTTGTGCAATCATCAGCAAACATTCCCACGTCTAATCTTATGAAGGAAGGTCATTGATGAAGCAGCTGAAGATGGTTGGGCTGAGGACACTACCCTGAGGAACTCCTGCAGTGATATCCTGGGACTGAGATGATTGACCTCCAACAACCACAACCATCTTCCTTTGTGCTAGCTATGACTCCAACCAGTGGAGAGTTTTCCCCCGATTCCCATTGACTCCAGTTTTGCTAGGGCTCCTTGATGCCACACTCGGTCAAATGCTGCCTTGATGTCAAGGGCAGTCACTCTCACCTCACCTCTTGGTTAATTCCACTTTGGTTCTCAAGTCAGACAGACAAAAAACACAAAACAAAAACAAAAATACCTGGAAAAACTCAGCAGGTCTGGCAGCATCTGTGGAGAGGAGCACAGTTAACGTTTCGAGTCCGTATGACTCTTCTACAGTTCTGTTAACTGTGCTCCTCTCCACAGATGCTGCCAGACCTGCTGAGTTTTTCCAGGTATTTTTGTTTTTGTTTTGGATTTCCAGCATCTGCAGTTTTTTGCTTTTATCTCTGTAGACAAAAAAACACAAGTGGATATAATTGATGAGGTTGAAAAATGATGGGCTCAATGGTCACATTGTGGATGAGTCTGAATGAGGCACAGAAGAAAAGCCAAAATTAAAAATAATTCCAATTTGTTTAGATCATACGGCTTTGACAAGAACCTGGTATTCAATGATCTGTGTAACTCGACCACATGGTATAAGTGTCTGGTGCAGAACAAATGAGGCACAATTGATTTTGCAGCAAAAATGCTGTTTACTGCAATAATAAACTGCATAGTTTGCTGTGATTTGATGGACCGCATCATCTGGCAAACAACTTAACACATGTGCTGCGAAACATCATTAAACGGTGCCTTTGATCCTTAAATGGTTGCCATTCAGAATTTATCTCAAACCCCTGCAACAGCAATATCAGATCATTAATACCAAATGTCACAAGGTTTCAAATGAATGTACATTGACGGCAACTTCTTGGGAGTGACTTTCATGGTCCAGTGCACAGGCCTGTTCACAACACATGGATGCGTAATTGTGAAATGGTCTCATGCCACCAATTATGGACAATTTCTTTCACAAACGTAAGAGCAATTTGCTCCTTCCCAAGCTAATTAACCTCCTGGAGCAGGCAAATGACCACAGGTAACACGTTTAAGTGAAAAATCTCTCCCCTGTGCCTGCTGGAAAAACTCAAATCAACCACTGAACTGCAAGAGGCTGAGATTGAAATCATTTGCATTTGAAAGCTGTGGCTTTATGGCAGCCTAGAGGGGGGATACCACACTGAGGAATTCACGGGAATGAAGCCAGGCAGGTTCGATTAAAGGATGGGTGCACCCCGCCTGCCAATTTCCCCATGAACTTCGACCTTTTGCTTTCCACTGTACAGCTGCGAGAAACATTCCTATCACTCTCAAAATTCAGGAGAAATGCCTTGGCGCAGAGAGTGGTTAGAATGTGGAACTCGCTATCACAAGGAGCATTTGAGCTAAATATTTGACTCCCGCCCCAGAAGGAAAAAACAGTTCGGACCAGGACTCTTATTTTCCAATTTTTACTGGTGTTCCATTTTAGGGTATACAAGACCAGTTCAGATCAGTATTCTTATTTCCCCATTTTTACTGCCCTTTCAATCTTTACAGCAGTGCTGCTAGACTTTCATACTCAGACTCTTATACATTCATGCTCATGAGAAAAGTTACAAGCCCATTGGCCAAGAGCAAGGGGGGTGGAAATAATTGGTAGCTCTCTCATAGCGCCAGCACAGGCACAATGGGCAGAATGGCCTCCTGTGCTGTATAATTCTAGATGTAACCTCCCTTCTGGTAGCTTGGTGTCAGAGAGGTTAAGACTCAGAATGGTTCCCGGTTCTTCAAAGTGTATGGTTTGTGACATTTTCTAAAGCTGTTTCGTTAAAACAAAGTTAAAAATTGAGATTGAAAATGTAAAATGAATCTGGGACCTGGCACTATCTACAGTAATTACAAAGATCCTGCATGACATGCTAGTGTTCGTGGGCATGAATAGAAACTATCAGAGTACAAAGATGGTTTGCTGTGAATAATTGGATAGGCTGCTAATGGCCCCTGGTGTGTAGTACTGAGATGATCTTTAATTCTTGTGTCATCTTTTCTCCCAAAGTAATTGTCCAGATACCTGGTCTGTACATTTTTACTGACAAGGATTTCCACTGCTCTTTTTACTTTGATCCCAGTTGGTTCAATTTGTAATTATTCTCCTGTAATTCCACAGCCTCATCCCCTCCCTAGTGAAGAAAAGCAATTTGGTCAAGAAGAGACCATTTAGCCCATCCAAACCCTCAGTAGCAGCAGGGGAGACAGTTTGATAGCATTATTGTCACAACTTCTAGTCCAGCATTGATTTAAATCTAATCCCACAACACCCTGTAACAGTCAGAAAGGAGGACCCTTTCAGTGCTTTCTACTCAAATGGAATGAAAGTATGATGCTCCCAAACCCGCCCAGTAACTGGATGAGTAGCACTTGGGTATTTTGAATATTCGTGGGAACACTATATAAATAGTTACACTTATAGTCCTATCCCAAACTATTCCAAATACTCTGGCCAGCTCTACCTGTCCGACCCCCCACCCCTCAACCAGCTTATATTTCATCTCATTTCTATTTTTCCTTCGTTCTAATGAAGAGTCATATGGACTCGAAACGTTAACTGGGTTCCTCTCCCCAGATACTGTCAGACCTGCTGAGTTTTTCCAGCTATTTTTGTTTTTGTTTCAGATTTCCAGCATCCGCAGTATTTTGCCTTTATTCCAAATACGTGTTGAGCAAAGATAAATATTCCATGCAACCTTCTAATTTTAGAGAAGGCTGCACACCATGGCGTTAGAAAAGCAAGACTTGCATTTATATAGCGTCTTCCACAACTACCAGACTTCTCAAAGTGCTGTACAGCTTCTCTTCAGTGCAGTCACTGTTGATATGTGTGAGACACAGCAGCCAATTTACACTCAACAAACTCCTGCAAACAGCAGCACGATAATGACCACATAAATGTGTTTTCTTTGTGTGACGTTGAGGGATAAATATTGACCAGGGCACTGGGGAGAACTCCACAACTCTTGGTTAGTGCCATGGGATCTTTTAGATCCATCCAAGCAAGCAGAAGGGGCCTCAATTTAACATCTCACTCCCCAACAGGGCAATGCTCTCTCAATTCTGTGCCAGAGCATCAGCCTTGATTTTATTTTCTAAGCCCTGGAATGGACTCAAACCCAGAACCTTGTAATTCAGAGGCAAATGTGCTACCCACTGAGACACTGCATATCTAATTATCACTCTCAGTTAGAATATTATACGCATGTACGATTTTATTTTCTTTGCCTAAGTTATTGGCATTTATTTTGTCAATATAAAGTTTCCTCAGAAATTACCTGGAAGGGTAGACACGATTATGACCATTATTAATGGGGTTTCCAGTTGTTCCTTATACATTTTCTCACTAAAGTGGTTTGCACCAGGTGAATTTCTTTTCCACCCTGATTCGAATGCTAACTTTCTATTCCAGCTGAGCAACTTGACACCAATCTTGGAGGTTCCGTTTAACATATAGGGCGAAATAGTCCCAGATTTGAGCAAAGTGCGGTAATGAATGTGAAAAAGGGCATTTTACCCACCGGCCGCAATGGCGGGTTTTCGTGCAGCATCATCCCATTCCCAGCGCATCCCGCGTCATTAATAATGCAATCCTGGGAAACATGTCAGATCGCCGGCGGGTCAGCTTCTGATCCGTGCGCCCCGTCACGACCTCAGGCCTTCAGGAGTCCGGGCACCATATTTAAAGGGAGCGCCTGCACAGAGCTCTCTCTCTCTCTCTCTCTAAGGGATTGGAAGCTGCTGCAAAGCCATGGCTGTTAAAGGGAGGAAACATGCTGCTCCCAAATTTAGCGACACTTCCCTTGGGCGCCTACTGGACACAGTGGAAGTCCCGCCATGAAGTCCTCTACTCCCGTTCTGGGCAAAGACCAGCGAGCAAGGTCACCAATCCAGCGGTGGCAGCGGTGGTCAGTGCCAACACCCTGAAAAAGAAGACAGCCTCCCAGTGCTGAAAGAGGATGAATGATCTCCTCCATTCCGCCAGGGTAAGTCATTCTTCTCAACACTCTCGACTCACACACTCACAAACCCATCTCACACCCACAGGGATCTCACTCACTGCCAGTTCAAGGGACATCACCATTCACTCTCTCACACTCACACCTTTATCTGCCCTGTGGATCATGTCCTCATCCCGACCATGGCACTACTCACCACCCTCACATCCCAATCATCCTTCTCATCCGGCCTAGCTTACGCTCTTCATCTGTCTTCATGCAGGACAAGCTGGCACACAACAAAAGGGAGAGGTCGCAGACTGGGGGAGGAATGCCCGACATCAAGGTCCTCACGGACTTTGAAAACAGAGCCATCCAGCTGGCCGGTGAGGATCTGGACCGGTCCTGTGCTAACAGTGAGGTCGGCGGTGCTCTACCAAGTGAGGGTCCAGCAGTGCAACATCCATCAGACAGCCATGCTGTGAGTGAGTTCCCCTGTTCCTCAGTCCCCTGCCGTTCACTGATTATCCTCACTTTCACCAGCACATCTGGGGAGCAGCCGAAGGGTCCAGGAGCCAGGTCCTCGACTCAAGCCCCGAAGACACCTCAGAAGAAGAATCTGATGACTCCCTAATTGAAGTCCCATCACAGCGCTCACCCACACCCTTCACCAGCGCAGAGACACACACCTCAGGGGATCTAGTTCTAGAGTAGCTTCGGGGTCATAATCTGGCGAGCACATCGCACTGTCTGATCCACAGCAGGTGGAGGCAGGGAGTTCCCATGTTTCCGGCACTCAGAGGACTGTCGGAGGCTGAAATTTGCTGAGTCCGAGTCAGATGATGAGCCTCTGGACTCGGTCATGTCACAGTTGCTGGAGCTGCAAAGGCCAAGCTCGGGACCACCAGGAAGGGATGTCCACTGCACTCCTCAGATTGCAAAGCACGATGGAAGAGTTTGTCCGCCTTCAAGCTGAGGTGATAGCACCGGCATGTCAACGTACCGAGCTCAACACTGGCTGCATGGGGGCCGCCATGGAGACCTGAGGCCAGGGTGTCACTCCTGTACTGCTGCGCGGGATGACCTCCATCGCTGATGCCATAGTCGGCTTTCAACAGTGTCAACTGACTGAGAGGGGTGCTGGGCAGCTCGATCTCACTCCAGCTACCCCTTCTCCTCAAGGAGTCAGCCTGGGGCCCTCGGGCACCCATAGGGAGGAGGATCAGCAGGTGCACACTCCAGGTCCATCCATCCAGGTGACTCTGGGAGTGACCGGCCCACCTGACTCCTCTCTTCTTGTGACCTCAGCAGATCCAGCTCCACAGGCCGAGGAGGGTACTACTGCCACACAGCAGGGCCCCGAAAGCAGGCCAGGGCCCTCCAAGTCTCAGCCCTCCAGAGGACGCCCACCAAGGCCATCACAGACAGGGCATCACAGTCAGCAGGCTGCCCCACCTCCACTGTGGATGCCCAGGGAGCACCAAGACATAGTGGCAGGGTTAGGAAGGTTAAGAAGGTGTAACTCTTTTGAGTCAAAACAATAAACTAAATGAGCAAAAAGAACAAGGGAGAAAACAAGCACAGCCCCTAAGTCAGGTCAGCTGTAAAATCAAGGAAAAACTGTAAAGGAACCTTACAAACATCAAACTAAGATGTGATTAAAGGGGTCAACAAAACACCCCAGACCCCGCGGTGCCCACCGAGCACAGAAGGCCTCGATGGTGCCGGCAGACACCGCGGTTAAGAAGGTGTAGTTGCACAGCCTGGGCACGGGTGTTAATCACTTGTACATACTGTTCACTATTGTCAATAAACCCCCAAGAATGTCTCCCTGTCTATGGCTCCTTGTTCTGATGAGCAGTGTTCTTGTCACTCAGATGTGAAACCTTTCTGCACAAGATAAAGGCAGGTGTCTCAGTCCAGGGCCTCTTCCCTGTGCTCTGTGCAGCCTTCAGACCACAGTGATGGTCCAGCCTCACACTCCCTGGAAACATTACTGATGCCTGCACCTCGGTGGTGCTGGTCATTGCCACCAGAACGTAGTGGGCAGGCGCCACAGAGTTCTCTCATTCTCTCTGTGTGCTCTCAGCATCTTTAAGGTGGGACTGGCTCCCATCTTGTTACCATTTTTGATCAGTGATGCTGTGCTCCTGAAGAGGTCAGGTGCTGTAGGCTGACAAAGGATCAGATGCATTTAAAGTTTCATGGCTGTGTCTCTATGATATGACCCTGATCACAGAGCACAAGAGAGCGCCCTCAGCCAGACAGGAGTCAGATATTCTCAGAGGCTATATGAAGATCTATGGAGTGTCCTCACTGCATGTTGTCATCATCCTCCTGCAACCTAGTGACTATTAGGGCCTTCGCTGCGTCTCCATGACATGAGCCTGAGCACTCAGGGAATGTGCGCTGCCATCAGCCACACAGGGGTCAAACGTTCACAGATGCAAGGTGAGGATGTCAGGACTGTCCTCACTGCATCTCCTCATCATCCTCCATGAATCTTGCGGCCATGAGGGCCTCCCGAGCACACCTGCCTCGCCTGCCCAGTGTGATGGCCTCATTGCCGGCATCCTCACCTTCGAGGACCTCATCACTGTCAACCCCTTCGACATTCTCCTCACCGGAGGAGACATGCAGCTCCTCCATCTCCTCCTCAGCCAGGCCCTCCCCCCGTTGCAGCGGCAGGCTGTGGAGCCTGCAGCAAGCGACGATGATGTGCAACACCTTCCGGGGACTTTATTGCACTGCTCCACTGGGCCTGTTGAGGCACTGGAACCTCATTTTCAAGATACCTATTGTTCGCTCCACCAAAGTCCAGGTCGTGGCCTGAGCCTGGTTATACCGTCGCTCTGCTGCAGCCTGAGGCCACCGCATGGGCATCATCGGCCATGCCCTCTGTGGGTAGCCCTTGTCCCTGAGGAGTCAACTCTGCAGCCTCTGTGGACCCTGGAAGATGGTCAGGGATCTGAGAGCTGCTGAGCGGTTTGTGGACGCTCCCTGGGAATTGTGCACAGACCCGTAGGATGTGTTTGTTGTGGTCGCACACCAGCTGAACATTCAGCGAGTGGAAGCCCTTGCTGTTGCTGTAGTTGACCTCTTGTTGCCACAGAGATCTAAGAGCCAGTGAGTGCAGTCGATGGCACCCTGCACCTGTGGAAAAGCAGAGATCTGTGCAAATCCCAGCGCTCTCGCTTCCTGGCTTTCCCGATTCTGGGTGAAATGCACTAAGTTCTGTGCTGTCGTGAAGATTTGTTGTCTGTAACCTTCTGAATACACATGTGAGTGGAGGCTTGTGAGACCCTGCACAGGTTACCTGTGGAGCCCTGGAAGGAGCCTCTAGCGTAACAATCGAGCACCACAGTCATTTCCATGGCCACTGGCAGTGGATGCCCTCCATGTCCCCTTGGTGCCAAATCCTGCAGCAGGTGTCATATGTGACCGACCAGTTCCCTAGACATACGCAGTCTTCGGCGACACTGGTTCTCAACCATCTGCAGGAATGACAGGTGCTGTCTATAGACCCTGGATCTAGTGAGGTGCCTATAGGCGACAGCTCTCTGTGGGTCTTCAGCTGCGTACACAGCAGGTCCTGCTGCCCCTTCAGCTTGAGGGAGGTGCTCCTCCCTTTGTCAAGCCAGGTGCCTCTGCCACACTCTTCCCCTTCGTCCCTGCTCCCTGTAAGCCATGAGGCAAACCGCTAAATCACCAGGCTCCATGATCCTGATGTTCTCCTCCTGCAGGATCAAAGAGAGAGACACGTTGGTTAGCATATGTGTCCTAAGAGCCTCTCCTGGTTAAGTCTGAAGCCCCTTGACACATACAGGAAAATGCTGGCCACTACTTGGATGGTCAGTGTGTAGTGCGCTCATTGGCTGCTGCAACCTCACCCACCTTTACCCCACTCCACTTGACCGATTGGTGGCAGCTTCGCCCACTGGACTGCAGGCTGTGCTCTCAGCTCAGGCGCAGACATTCTCCTAACCCGCACTGCAAGGCTGCACTGTTAGCTTGAACCATGAGGGATACTGGTCCAAACCTGAATAAAGACATTGCCATGAGCTGTGAGCACCTCCAGCAGTGACTGCGCCATGGCCAGCTTTAGCAAGGGGATCCTACAACTTGCCCAGTCAGACAATTGCTCTGCTGTCCCATAAAATGCACATTAATTTGCAGTCTGCGTCCAAGGGGTGAAAGGTTCTGGGGTATTTGGCGGCACTTTCATGCTTTTGTGTTGCTTGAGTGGGCAGGAAATCTTCAGAGGCCCGACTCCAAGCCTGTCAATGGAGCTGCAGCTGAACAGTCCCAGTGGAGGAAGAATGCTCACTTTTCACAAGCTTTTCCTAGTGCGCGGCCCCTTCATCAACCCTCCCTTCCCCCACCCCCAACATGTGCTTGAGTATTTCCTTCAGTCTGTGCTGCCTTGCCCCCCACCAGCCCCCATGCCCCCAGCCTGACCCACGCTGGAGTCCTTGCCCCAGCTGGGCACTGAAAGCCAGCCGGGAAAAAAGCCTGTGCCCCTCCCGTGAATTAGCAGCGTCTTTTCTCGATGTCCTATGGGCGATGATACGAGCGCTGCGCAAGGTTGTGTTCACTCACCTCCGAGTTCCCCTCGAAGTTCAGGCCGCCAGGTGTACACCTTTTAAAGGCAGTCGTGAAGCACCCCGCTCTGAAGTCACATTGATGTGGGCGGTGAATTTGACGTGGAGGGGGGATGATTTTGGCAAGCAGGGCTTATAATTAGATGCTAACGTATTAAAATGAAGTTCCTGACATGTGGCAGTGGGAAACACGGCCTCCCATTGATGGGTGGAGCGGACAATCACAAACTGGTTCCACAACGGCGTAAAACCGAGTTTTGGCCTTCTCGCCATATTGCTCCCCCACACCCACCTGGCATGACTCCCGACACCAATGGGGCCGGGAAACTCCAGCCACAGGTTTCCAGCTGTGAAGATGCTCCCTATCACTAGTATCGATGAGGGTTGGTTTAAATGAGACAGAAATCTGGGCAAATAGCTATAGCAGGCACTGCTGATCATTGTAATTGCTATTTCAGATTTTCCATCCTTTATTCGTACTGAGGTTCTGTCATTAATTCACTGTCCACCACTAGTTGATGCCATTCACAACTTCCTCTTTCGCAAATTCGCTTCTCTGCACAAAAGCCTTGACCCGCCAGATTGCCCATTACAGCTCCGATCTGCGCTTATCTGCAATTTTCAAAATCAAAAATAGAAATCAACTTTAGAAAATGCCGAAAGTAAAGAATGGAGTTAAAAAAAAGCGGAAGGTGTCCATGACTTATTTCCTGCAGTAGAAAGCGTGCACTGTACATACATCACCTGCCATGTGGGACTTCCCTGTTGCTACGATTTCATTCCTGGTCATAGTCCACCTCCACTCCCAAGTAAAGTACTGTAAGTGTGACAAATTTTACATTGGTCTTGTTTTATTGTTTTATGAAACAACTTCTCCAGTTTTTAAAAAAACTTATTCCAACATATCCTTTAATCCTTTGTACATGTCAGATTATAGGATGGCTGGAACCTATCCCATTGGCTCCCGTTGTAAAGTATAATTGTCGTTTTTGATTTTGCCATTTGCGAGGTTTCGCGGGAATGTAACCCACCCCCCCTGCGAATGGTGGGACTTTACTGCACTTTATAATCTGAGCCCCTGAATGTGTACTCGCCCATGATAGGTAACGATTGCTTGAAGGGGCACCAACGAGCAATTTACAGTCCAGAGGAAATGAAGAGCTCCTCACATTCGCTATCTACCATGATTTCAAAAGGAAATTGGATGAGCATTTGAAGGAGATAAACTTGCAGGGGCGATGGGGATAGAGATGGGCTGGGGGCTGGAATAGGATTGACTGGATTATCTGCAGAGAGCTGGCATGGTCTCAATGGCTGAATTAAGTCCTTCAAGCCGGGATGACATATTATGGCTCTATAAGAGAAAGTGTTAGCTACACGAGGCCAGGCCAATTGAGGAGCTCATGGTTGTAGATCATGTTGCAGAGCTTGGGAATTCAGTTATCACACAATCTGCTTACAAATAAGAGAGAACAGTTTCAGGAATGATAGTCAAAATGATTCACTTGTCTTTAGTAGATGCACTGCAAGCTATGGGGATAGTGTGTGGAAATATCCACCAAGATTTGTGTGGTCATGGAGGAACAGTTGCTGCTCTTGCCGCCTGCATTGGAGATATCAATGACACAGGTCATGGGAGAATGTTTCTTGAATCCTCCAGTCATTGATAGAGGGACGAGGGAAGTTTGAATCATATACCTGCCTTCAATTGACTTGGAGAGTGGCTACAAAATAGAATTATGAAGGGATTTGCTGGGCATTTAGATTTCCAATGTCTACGCACAAGGTAGTTAGTGGGGCAGATTGAGGAACTTTCCTCCAGTAAAGGTACACAGATTCAGAAGAACACTGGACTTCACTGACTTCAGATACAAGATCCTGTCTCCATGATGGACTCGCATGGCTAATGCCATTATTTTCTTGCTTATGGAAGACCCAACCTGTCGGGCTGTTAGAGAATGAAGACAGAAGTAACACCAAGCTGCATTCATAAACCAGGCTGAAAGAACATCCTAACAGTTTACAAATACAACTGATACACTTCAACCAAATGTGCACTGAGCAATTATTTTACCATGTTCAGTGGAAATCCAGGCCAAATCACTAGCAATGGTAAACAACATCAAAAGGCAGAAAATAACAGTGAAGGGAAAGTGAGGATGTCAAAGCAAAATAGGCACTTCTGTAACTATATCTATTTTGAAGTCCATCTGCAGGACATATTGGAAGGCTTTGGCTATGAATCCTTGATGATCTCTGCTACTTCCTGTTCCAAATGCTCTGCAGCTGATTCCTTGTCCATATTCTTTGTCCCCAGCTGTGTCACGGCACAGTAAGTAAGACAGTGATGTGTGATGTTGGGCAGCACACAACAATACTTCTGGACGCCTTGTGTGGTCGTACGGTAATGACTGCCCGAGTTTCTCGCTGATTTGCGCTGTGTATGTGTGTGGTGCAAAGATGTCATTAGCAGTGATTATGGCGGGTACCCAAGGTCTCCATGGAGACGTGCTTCATACCCCTGTGAACAATGGAGCCATGCCTGTTTGTCTTTAAGGCGTTGCTCGAGCTTCCAAGGAAAGTGGCGTTATTATGCGTTGGTGGTCACATACTAAATTTGGGTGCAGCAGTAGCCATGTCTGGCTACATTGGTAAGGAATGCAGTTAAGTGGGTGTTATGGACTGTTAGTTGCGCACAGCAATATAAGTCCTTAATTATATTGTGCAGCCATAATCTTAAGTAGGATAAAGATGAGTCGCCAATTAAATAAATATTGTTTTTACAGAGGAAGAATCACAATCAAACAACAAACAGAGAGAGAAAACAGCACTGACTTCTCCGGTGCAGCATTGAGGGAGTGCTGCACTGTCAAAGCTGCCAATTTTCAGAAGAGACTTTACTCTGGGGGCCCGTTTACCTGTTCGGCCGGAGCAGAAAGATCCCAGGGCACTATTCTGAAGAAGAGCAGTGGGGTTATCCCCAGCATCCTGGCCGATGTTTATCCTCCAATCAACATCACCAAAACAGATTACCTGGTCATTATCACGTTGCCATTTGTGGGAGCTTGCTGTGTGCAAATTAGCTGCCGCTTTCCCCAAATTACAGCAGTGACTAAACTTAAAGTACTTAATTGGTTGTAGAACGCTTTGAGACATCCAGTGGTCATGAGAGGCACTACATAAATGCCATCTTTCTTTCTTTTACTTTTTCACATGCGAGTCTTTAAAGTACCAGTAGATCCATTGACCATTAAGTGATTGCACAAGTCTGCGTTTGCTTTCTGAAATGATTTTGTGCAATGATTCCCTTAATGTTTTGTGGCCTGTAATTGTTGCTGCTGTTGCACATTCCCTGTGGCAGTTGTTTTGAGAAGTGGATGTGACCCGAGTTCCTCCCATGAAGCCACTCAGCCGTTGTTCCTCAGCTGTTAAATTGGTGAGGAAACGCTGGCACTATCAGTGAGCCAGTATAACTCCCATGCCATGGCCCACAGTGAGATAGGTTGTGCTCTGTTTTTATGATGGGAGCATCGCGACGGACAATCATCAAGATATTAATCTGCTGTTAATGTGGACATTTTCATAAACCGTTATGTCCCTTTAAAGGCTTGTCCACTTGTTATAGTGAGCAGAGTTTGAGATTCCTCAGAACTGCATTGTCGTTTGGTGATTGGGACCTTGTAGATTGTTCATTTCAGGCTGCAGCTCAGAATCATTTCACAATGTCTTTCATTCCTAACCTAGGGTGATTATTGATATGCATTCAATTTTATTTAAGTAACATCAACTAAGGCATTTCTCAAAACAAGTGCCACAGGGAATGTGCAATTGCAGCAACAATCACAGCCCACAAAACAGTAAGGAAATCATTGCACAAAGTCATTCCAGTAATATTTTTACATAAAATATAAATAATAATTATAGAGGCTAATTTGAGAAATCCAGACTTGCTTAATTTTTTTTTTCTGACTTCCACATTGGTAGTGGAAACTGTTCCTTATATTGCCAAAAGACTTATGTGAGCATTCTGAGAACAAAATGCTCCCCCCAAGTATTTCCAATGCCGATGAAAAATATTAAAATGACCAATCTATAGAAATGCTGCCAAGTGCAAGTGGTTGGAAGGTTTCCAGACGTCAACTGTAAGTCAATTGTTTCATTGGCCAGGATTTTCCGGTCTCCGGGCGGGCTCGGTGGGGGCGAGTGGGAGTGGCCGCGAAACAGACTGCCACCCGCCATTGGCTGGCCAATTAATGGGCAGCCAGCACGAAACCCGCGCTGCGGTGCTCAGCGCTGCCTGGGTGGGGGCAGGAGGAGGGTGAGCGCTGAAGTTCATGCGTGTGCGCCAGCGTGCGCAGTAAAAGCTCCCTGAGCCACCGAGCTGCTTCAGGGAGCTGGAGATTCTTATCAATAAAAATAACGAATTTTAAAATGATGAAAACATGTCCCCTCGTGTGACTCTGTCGCAGGAGCAGGGACATGTTAAGCAGGAGTGCAAAAAAATTTTTTTTTAACCAATGGTCAAGACCTCATCCCGCCCATGGATGAGGTTTCGCCAAAAATGCAAAGGCCGCTTGGACTATTCGCCCGCCCGCCAACTGGGCAGTTGGATGGGCAGCGAAAAATTCCTATCAATTAGCTGATCAAGGGCCTTAATAGGCGGCTTCGTTGTTGGCAGGCGCGCTGCCCACTGCTGTGCGTGCCCGCCGACCGAAATATCGCCC
This sequence comes from Cetorhinus maximus, assembly GCF_964194155.1. Classification (NCBI taxonomy): domain Eukaryota; kingdom Metazoa; phylum Chordata; class Chondrichthyes; order Lamniformes; family Cetorhinidae; genus Cetorhinus; species Cetorhinus maximus. The sequence goes on along the minus strand of NC_135905.1, from coordinate 14,251,467 downwards.
AAGTTCGGCCGATGTCATCACACATCATTTTACGCTCATTCGGGTCGGGCGCTGTCCATCCGATGAGCCAAAAAATTCTGCCCATAAATGCAGACGGCTGTAGAATTTTAAGTCTGTTTCAATGTATCAGTTCAAGCTGTGCAAAGAAGAGTCAAGTCTGTTTAAGTTAAGTGCTGATAAATTAATATAAATAACCACTCAATCGCCTTTTAACAGCAGCTAAACTTAGAATCTAGGATATATAGTGGGCTTCCCATTGAAAACAAAACCTAATCAACCAACAATATGAGTATGACCCTCTGGACGTTTGTGATTTGTGATGAATTTACCACAAGTTGGCTCTCTGGCCCATTTCAAAGTCTCTGGTGAATGTCGGTTCCTGTCCTAAGAGCTATAATGAACATTGCAGCGCTAAATCGAAGGGCTGGATCTTGCTGTAGGCCTCGGGACCCAATGTCGGGAACAAATGGGTTTCCCAAGTCTGCAGACACCAGCAGCAAGACCTTCGGGGGGGAGGGGGGCGGCCTCCTAATTGGCTGCCCCTGTGTTTAAACCCTGTGGGCTCTCAACACTGCCAGTCCAATCAGAAGGCCAGCAGCTCTGGAGGCTCAGCAGCTCCGCTAGGAGACGTGGACGCTGCTGATGCAGGTCAGGGACTGTGCGGGTGCCCTTGGGAAAGCTCCCTGGCAGCAGGAATGCAGATGGAGACTGCCTCGACACAGCTGCCCCTTACCTTACTGCCTCCCCTCCCCCAAGCCCGCCATAATGGGGTCAGGAAAATTCAGCACAAGTTTTAACTTGTTCTTCCTTCTTTAGGAGTGGGAGCAGCCATTTACATTGGATGAGTGTTTCTTGTTTCAAGGCTTCGTTATACTCGGCAAGTTCAGTTTCCCTTCGTGTGGGAGGCTCTCCAGCTGAGGTGCTCCCTAGCTTGACAGGATAGGAGATATCTGGCTGATAATATCCCATCCAGCTCTTCTGTGTCTATTCAATGGTGTTGCCCATGGACGACAGTCTTGTTTACTTCCCCAAACTGCTTTCCCCTTAAGATTTCAATGCAGCACTATTACCGAGAAAGGCTGATAAGGAAATCAATGGACGAGTGCCTGTGACACAAGATGGTAATATTCCAAACTGTCACTTGAGTGCAGTAACGAGGAGGGTGCTACACTGTCTGAGATTCCGCTTTTTGGATGAGTCATTAAACTGAAGACTTGCCTTGGCCTCTGAGGTGAATGTAGAAGATCTACTTCAAAGGATGTCCTGACCAATATTTATCCTTCAAACAGCAGCTAAAGGAACGGATTATCTGGTCATCTATCTCATTGACGATGATAGTCCAAATTGACATCTGCATTTCTTACGTTACAAAAATGACTACACTTCAAAAGTATTCCTTTGATTGTAAAACACTTTGGGACACCCAGAGGTTGTGAAAGATGCTCTATATTTCTAAGATCTTTCCTTCTCCTCTCTCCTGAGCTGGATTTATAATGCATGACACAAAACAAAGTCAGATGAGTGGGCGCATTCATAGTTGAAGGGTAAATGTGAGGCAGCTCCATTAAACCCATTTTCACATGATGGATTATAATGTGGCTTTTCTGAAAGAGGTTGAACTGGTTTTGTATGCAACAGCCTGACTGCTATTTAAAGGTCTGAAAATTGGTTCACAGGCTAATTTACGAATGCAATTAAGTATGGAAACAAAACTGGATAAAATCAAATCATGACTATAGAATTATTTTAAAAAGCTGTCAATTAGGCTGTCTACAACCACTGAAAGTCGTGGTCTCCGTTTTTATCAATACTGCTGTGTGTGACATGACTGCCACAGGGTAATGAGCACCACATGAGGACTTTTCAGCAACTCATGTTGACTTTTAGAAAATAATTTGGAATAGTTTCAGAAAACCTTGCGACAAGATTTTATAAGAAAATTCGATCTTTTGATGATATTAAATGGCAGTTGAAGAAAGAATGAGGAAAATAGCAATACACGAACAATGACAGACTGGAAAAGACTCAGTCATCCATCCACACAACTGCAACACCTTGTGTGTCACAACATACACACTCCTCACCTCACCCAAAAGCCATATGATGTCCTGGGAGAGCAGAAAAAAACAGATATAAACCCTGGACAATTAGGGGGGGAAAAAACTGGAAAATTCCTCTCTGATCCCATTCAGTCGTCAATACTGGTCCAGCAAAGCACCCTAGCCCAATTGATGTCATCCACTACCTACACTTTGTACAAGGTGATCACTCCCCAACTAGCCAAGAGGAGGCCCGCCTTCAAATGAAAGGAATTCAGCAACTCAGCATCCAAGGCAAGACACAGCCTGTCCCAAAGGTCCACTATTCTCTGCAAAAAGAACCATCTGATATCTTAAAGAGATGATGCTGGCCTGAAAAGTTATTTTGAATCATGTGAGCAGGGACTGCCCATTACCTGATATATAACGAGGACTTAAAGCATTCTGTTAACTATTGCACAATAGGTGATGCAAACCATAAAATGCCAGCTGTTCATTTTGTTCTCTCACCAATTTTCTCCCCTCGCCTTTCAGAGGTGTTAATTCCCTTTTGGAATCATAGAATGATACAGGGCAGAAAGAGGCCATTCAGCCCAACATGGTATGTTTTGACAGATTTCTACAGGCACAAGCAAATCTTCAATAACTTGACCCAGGGTAACTCTTATTCATGTTTGAATGGTGGAGTAGACTCGATGGGCCGAATGGCCTGCTTCTGCACCTACGTCTTATGGTCTTATGTTTTAAACATTAACCATGAGCATGACCATGTTATGCCCAGTAAAGACGTGCCCTCTCCATAACTTTTAAAACAGAAACTGTAATCGGTTTAGAATCTTCTGGAACAGACTTTATTTTAAAAATGGACATTAAAGTGGTGCAAAAGATGGCTACCACGAGCCACCTGACTTGATCTGTGGATTCAGACTGTCACATTGTCTGAAAGGTAAAAGAACACATTCCAAGCTAAGAAGTGTCAGTATGCATATCCTGAGACCATCCAGAAGAGATTTCCCGACTTGAATGGGTCTTTTCAAGAATAAAAGACAGGGATTGTCTCAGAATCCCAGGGTGAATGTCTGTACATGAAACCGAGGGTGTTGCTAATTAACTTAAGCCCAATACCACATTTGGAAGGGAGCAGTGAAGAACCACATGGTAAGGCAGTCATGTTGGTCTCCCTTTTTTTAAAAAAAAGCCTTAAGTGCTGTCTGCTGGACACAGAGTAATAACTGCAGAGTTAACAGCAGCAGAAAGTACAGCAACATCTACGCCTTTAAACCCTGGAGACTGCAATGTCATATGGTCTCCAAGCCTGTTCAAGCACAGAAACCAAACTTCCTGATACCAAAACTACAAGTAACTAACTTCGTGACCTTCTGAAAATCCATCTCTTTGAGGAAATCCTGCAGTAATTCTGATATACAACTCCGGCTATTGAATCCACTTAGACTATCCATCAGGAATGAAAACATTTTCTTCACCAGGCCTGCAATGTTTCTTTTTTTTCCAGAAGAGCCAATCATTTGAATTACGAAGTATTCTTTCATTTATAATTTGTGAAAGTGCACTATTCTCTTTAACTGTATTTTTTTCTCTGACGTATATTTGTGTGTGTGACTGGTGAGTGAGTGACATACTATTAGGCATTCGGGGTGAGCCCGTGAATCCACTTTATTTTAACCCATGAAAAACTGGCTGCTGGTCATTCAAATTATCCACAAACTTTTGATTTAAACTTACCAGAAAGCCTGTTTTGTGTCTGTTCATAAATGTCACAGTGCTCAAGGGATTAAAACACTTGACAAAAGTACATCTTGTTGCGGTCAGTCGAGAGGTGGGAAAAAGGGAGAAATTATCTCTCATCTCCCCCTGTCCGTAACATTTCAATATGAATTAGAAGCCAACATTGGAGCCTCCTCCAGTGGGTCAGTAAGTTTATCCAGTGAGTTAAGAATCACATTCATCTTCCTTTGATTATAGACAATAAGGGGAGGGAACAGGAGTTTCAGTAGTTCACTCCCTGTCTGTAAAAACAGTTTATTGAATGATGGGGACAGAGCAACTCAGCTCCGTCATTCAATACTCATACAAGCACTGTTCCAACAGCATGAGCTGGCCAATGATTTTCCTTTTCCTATCTAGTCCAGATATAGCAAATTTTGGTGGCGTACATAAATACACACCATTGATTAAACCGTGGTCCACCCTGACTCACTGGATAAACTCACCTGAGGAGGTTTCAATGTTAGTGGGTCAAACACCCCTTTCCCTGTCCGATATTGGACATTGCCGATTTCTGGGACAATTCCGCCCATGGAGTCTAGACTTGCGGTTTGGTAAATCCACAAACAATAGCAAGTGTAAATTCCACAGATAGTATTCATTTTGGTATTTCCATTCAAGGAGGAGTACTCCATCCATTGGCATTCAAGTAGGAACTTTCTAGAAACTTGAGGTAGCCTGTGCAGAAAGTGCAGAAGTTACCTGACCCTTAGCAGCCACTTTGTCTTGTATGTCTTGTCAGTGTTCATCTTTTAAAATAAAAGACCATTCCAGAAAAGTATATGCTGAGTGCAGCCCACGTTTAAAGTAATGTATTTGACATAGAAGCACACAGGTACCACATTCCAGACATCCCGCTCCAGATATCCCAATCTGTTACAGATGTAAAGTAACTTGAAAATGCAGGTCCACAATTTTAACCCCACCCTCCCACCTCCATCTGCCCCCAGCCCTTCACCCCAGAAATCATCTCTGGACAAATTGTCGCTTTTGGGCCTCACTGGGGAATAGGGTTTGCCCGAGGACCACCCCAAAAGGAAATCTTCCAAATCCGAGAATTCTTGGGAATACCTCCGCCCCAACTCTTAATACATGCTGGTGCCCCTGATGTCCCTTTGGCATTCCCATTCTTCTGCTCTGAGTTGCTCGTTTGTCCTGCCATACCCTGATCTCTATTCACCATTGTCTTTTCTCTCATACTGTGGATTCTTTCCTTTGTTTCCATGGTTATTTTCACCTCCTCTCAGTTTTGTTTGGCGCATTTTCCCCTTTTTGTCTTTTTCGCTCTCAGATCTTTATTTTTGTATCGTCACACACAAGGCTCCTTTATTTTCTGTCTCTTTCTTGGCTAAGCTTCCTTTTTGAGCGTCGGTGTGTTTCGTTTTGATTTATTTTCCTCCTTTGTCTGCATATTTATAAATAAATTACCATTCGTGCTGGTGCAATTTCTCCACTTTCAGGTTACCATCAGTGTTGCATTACATCTTTTGACATTATTTGCCTCAAGAACACAATTATCTTCAGGTAATCTTGACAAATCTCAGATTGATTTTGTACTCTGAGTGTACATGGAGCCACATTCCTCAGTTTTATCCTTAATGCAAAATGTATGTCCTGGACATTGTCTTTTTTAAGCCTCGAGGGAGATTTAATACTTAGTTGCTTTTATTAGATTCCTCTCCTATACGTCTGCCTCCATTTTCTCTCTTGTCACATTCCTCTCGCTAACATTCATTCTTTCATCAGGAAGATTAGGTAGTCTTAGCTGGAAACGCTACACATATTGCCTTCAATTCCACCTTCAACTGCATTCCATATTCATGTTTCCCTTTGTTAAATACCTTGAAAAAATATTACAAGTTGTAAGGATAAATAAGCATGAATAGAGGAAAGCCAAAACAGCGGAGGAGGAGAAAGAAAACCAAAAATGGAATATTAAAAACATATGATTCAAGGAAACAAGTGTGGAGATTTTTCTCTGCCAAAGATTCAAAATTACAAGTTAAGTTTTCATGATTCCCTGTGTTTGACTAAACTCATCTTATCAGCATTGTCAGAGTTAGCAACAGGTCAGGTGCCTAAGTTACCTCCTTGTCTTGCCCTTTAGCCATGCTCATTCTGAGGGGTGGCTGCACTATGAAAAACCTTTCTCCACTGATTTCTATTCTCTGCTGCTCTCACTGCCTGTCCCATCGAGAGGCAAGTCTTACGAACATACGAAACGGGAACAGCACTAGGCCATTCGGCCCCCCAGCCTGCTGCGCCAATCACTGATATCATTATGGATCTGTTTGTGTTTCGAATTCCGCGTTCCCATCTACCCCTGATAACCTTTGATTCCCTTGCCTAACAAGAATCCATCTACCTCCACCTGAAAAATATTCAATGACCCCCACCTCCACCACCTTCTGAGGTAGAGCGTTCCAAAGTCGCACAATCCACTGAGAGAATAAATTTCTCCTCATCTCTGTCTCAAAAGGGCGTCCCCTAATTTAAAAACAGAGCCCCCTAATTCTGGACTCATCCATGTTCTGATCTTATTGATCCATGACATCTTGGGTCTTCGTTGTGCATGCTTTCCAGATGTTTTACCTTGCACTACCTCTAGTTACCTACAGACTTGACTATTCCAAAGGATTCCTGGCCAGCCTGTCACATTTTTGCCCTTTGTAAACTTGAGGCAATCCAAAACTCTGCTGCCATGTCTTAACTCACGCCATGTCCCAGTCTCCCATCACCCCTGTGCTCGCTGTCCTACACTGGCTCCCAGTCAAGCAACTCCATTTTAAAATTCTCATCCTTGTTTTCAAATCCCCCACATGGTGTCACCTCTCCTTATTCCTGTCATTTCCGCCAGAGCCACAGCGCACTGAGATATCTGTATTCGTCTAATTCCGGGGCCTTGAGCTTCCCTGATTTTAATTGCTCCACCATTAGTGGCCATATTTGCAATTGCCTTGGCCTTAAGGCCTGGAATACCCTCCTTAAACCTCTCTGCCTCTCCACCTTGCTTTCCTCCATTAGGTACTCCTTCAAACCTACCTCTTTGACCTTGCTTTTTTTTCATCTGCCCTGATATCATCTTATGTGGCTTAGGGTCAGATTTTGCTTCATAACCCTCCCATGAAGTGCCTTGGGATATGTTATTATGTTAAAGGTGCTATATAAATGCAAGTTGTTGTTGTTATTGGCTAGGGCTGGAGAGATTTCTCGTTGTCGACCCACTAATCTTATTGGCAAGGAAGCAAAATGTTAAATGGAGAGAAGATTGAGAAATTGCTTGAAAAGACTAAATGAACTACGAAGAAATCTATCTTCCACACTGGTTTATAACTGATTAAGTTCATTGGGAGAAATGTATTGCTTTGATGATTTCAAAATTCTTGTTGATTTCCTGTTGGACGTGTGTTCCACAAATTTAGCATTACCAAATTTTACTTTTATTCAACTAGACTGAAATGCAACAAATGGAGCCAACATTTCATCTGAGCAATTAAAGTCAGACAAAATTGATTTAAAACGTCAAATAAAGGGCACATCACAACCTAGATCGGTAACTGTGCCAGTAACAAATTGAGAACACTAATGAGTGAGAACACAAACGCATTCACATTGCTGTTCAGGTCTTAACAGCAGTATATTTTGGAGTTGTGGGCACCTCACTTCAGAGGGGACATTTCTGTCCTTGAGAGGGTTCAGAGGAGACCAAATGAGATAATTCTGCACATCTGGAACTTATCTACAAGGAATAATTATGGAAGCTGGGGTAGTATTCTGCAGAAAAGAAGCTTCACAGTGATTTCAAGGTGGCAAAGCGAATCAACAAATGTTTGTTGAGGGAAGCTGTTGACTATTGAAGAACCCAAACACCAGTATAAACAACATGGAAGTTTGGGTTATGTTGAAGTGGCAGACAGATAAAGTTCATTGAGTTGTGGATTAAATCATAAAGGAAAATCACTGAAGCAAACAATAAAAATATCTCCAAGGTAAGCAACTGTGTTTTGAAGAGGCAAGAGATGAGGGTTATTGTGGGTAGGAGGGTAAATTAGCTAATCTATCAAAAAAGAACATGGTTATTGGTCCTTTCCTGATCCTAAAATGTCTTCTGTTCTAAGTGAAAATAAACATTGGACTTTCCAAATCTCATTGTTGACACAGAACTTAGTGAAGTAATGTGCACCCGCTGAGGGACTATTAGCTTGCCGATGCTAAGAATTGCAAGATGAAATCCAGCTCTCCAAATTTAGGAAACACAATTGTGTAGATCTTGGAGCTGATGCTCCTGTCTGATTGTGCTGGGACATCTGCACAACTTGGGCAGGAGAAGGAGAGGCATCAGATTAGACTTTTTGTTGGAAGTGACACAGCAGTGTCCCATCGGATAAAAGTTCTGATGAAAAGTCACAGGCTTGAAATATTTCTCTCTCCACAGACACTGCCAGGACTGTTGCATGCTTTCAACAGTAACTGTTTGTTTTTCACATTTCCAGTATCTATGGTGTTTTGCTTTTGTGGCACAATACATCTGTGTTTGTCCTTGACATAAAGCGTTGCTAAGGACCATTAAGGAGTAAAATTTAAATGTTTGCCATGCAAAGCATCAATTATTGAATTCTTAAAAATATTTTATCTGTCGGCAAAAGCCAACTTATGTTGTGGGATGGTACCACAACAACCTCCCTCACCATGATTCGACAGGGACCCAGCCAAATATGAAGGAAATGGCTGAAGGCCCATGAGTAAATCTGCCCCCAGCTGTGATTGTGAAATTCAAGGTTGTTCTTCGTCAACCTGTGTCATGGAAAGAATGTTTCTGCTCTCTCACTGCCCATAATCAGTCTGTTTTATCCAGAAAAAATGGTATTTCTTTTCTTACCCATGGAGTGTGTATTTCAATTAAATAGTTCAGCAGCAAACATTTGTGAGTTTAAAATAAAGGTTATTTATTCTCGCACACTTACCGTGAATTAACGCAGCATCATACACTTGGGCAGGATATTGAGGTCAGCGAGCAGGGGGGGTGCGGGGCCTACTCGCCGACACGTAAAATAACACAGGATGACATTGGGCGGAACTCCCGGCGTCACCCCGCGTCATTTCCATTTTCAGGTTGGCGGGGACGCAGCCAAATCAGCTGTGTGCCCACTGTCAACAGCCTATTGAGGCCATTTAAAAAGTAACTGAACCTGTTAAAAGACCTGCCCGTCCAACCTTAAGGATGGCGGGCAGGCCGGGAGCCCTGACGGGCTTCTGAAAAAGCATGAAACCTCATTCACGGGCGGGATGAGGTTTCATGTAGATTTTTAAAAATTTAATAAAAGTTTAATTAAAAGTGATGGACATGTCCCAACTCATGTGACAGTGTCACGTGAGGGCACATGTCAGGGAAATTTTACTTTTCTATATTTAACATTTTTGAATTTGGTGCCGATCTCCCTGAGGCTGCACTTAGCCTCAGGGAGATGAGTGCACTCTTTTGCGTGAAAGAGCACACTTTCAGCTTAGTGAACCCCTCCCCCCACCACCTGCATAGCACTTCCTGGAGAGTGTCACACTGGGCGGGCCTTAATTGGCCCGCCCACATAAAATGGCGGCATGCCCCCAATGAGGGGGTGCCGATCGGAGGCATGTCTGCACGCGCCCGCTCCTGAACCAACCCCCCCGACAGGGGGAAATTTCTGCCCTTGGTCTCTCTCTCTCTCTTACACACACACACACACACACACACAAAGGCCAGAAATTTCCCCCTGTTGGGCGGGTTTGTGCAGGGGCAGGTGCAAATCCGATCGGTGCCCCCTATCGAGGACGCATCCCCATTTTTGTGGGCGGGCCAATTAAGGCCCGCCCAGCGTGACGCTCGCCTGGAAGAGCTGACGGAAACGTTCACAGCAGATTGTGAGGTTTCTTGCAGTTGAATGTATTGGAGGTTGGTTCTCAGGTGAACTTTGAAACTGGACCAGGTTAAGTACTTTGGCTGCTTGATAACTTGCAACCAGTCTCAGAGTCTGGTTCTCAGACTGGCTAATGACAGATGATTCTGATTGATCTGCGGAGTCCTGGGGTACTGTCCCTGAAATCAGCTTTGGTTACATGACCACTGGGATAACACTTCTGAGGCCCACCCAGTCTAGTTTAGACAGGGGAGGTGATGCAATAGTAAGTTGACAGTGGCCATTGAGTTTCAATCTTCCCTTTTCTCCAGTATGAAACATGGTGACAGGCAGTTTGGAAACTCCATAGTCTTTAAGTGTTGGCCCATCCTTAAACAATGAAATGTGTGAATTCCACAAATGCCTATGAGGTACCTTCATCTATGTCCATATTTAATTCGTTACTCACTGGAGATTTGATACTGTCTCTAATCCAAATGCCAAAAGTCACAAGATTTGCGAAAGCCACCTTAACAGCTTGTTTGTGTCCAATTCTTAAAGCTATGGACTGAAAGTTCATAATATGTCATGCTTGTACTAGGCATGACATCTGACAGTCAAATGAACCTCGATTATGCCCTGACTTTGGCTTTGGTGCAAAATCAGGGTTTGAACTGACTGAGAAGAAATGGTGTGAGATTCCCGAGACAGGGTAGAACTGCATTAATTCAGTTTGATATTGCATAGAGTAGTGTGATGCCAAATTGGATGTGAAATGTACCTAGAGAAATCTTTCCTCAGAATCTAAGGCGGCTGTTTCGATTGAACAATTTACTTGATTCTGGAAGGTGAGAAACACTGGCTAGGAAGCAGATATTGTCCATCTAATCTGAGACCAATGAGACAGCCATAAAGCATGTGACTATGGGCTAGACTGGGTGGTAATGGCAAATCCCCTCCTCTGAAGAGCATTAGTGGCCTAGGTGGGTTTCCACAGCACAAAAGGTCAGATTTATTGGATTCAATAAATTCGACAATAACTTTCAAAAGAGAAATGGATGAGCAGATTCATTGGTAACTTTCAAAAGAGAATTGGATATATATTCGAAAAGGAACAAAAGAGCTAATTAGATAGCTCTTTCAAAGCTGCGCCACAGTGTTACCGAGGATGTGCTTTTTTTTTAAGAAAAAGATACAATTTTTAATTATACAGCCAGCAGGGTAATTAAGAGACTGTTACCAAGCAGGAGAGAGTTCAGAGATCAGAATGGTGAACTGAAACAGGCTGCAAAAAGCTGTTTGCTCTCTCTCTCTCTCTCTCTCTCTCGAAAGTATTGTGCCTGGATTTGCAAAGTAACTGTCCTGAGAAGAGAAATCTACTGCAAACTGAGATCGTTTGGGAATGAAATCTGGAAATCTGCTCCATGCATCTACACCCAGGAAGACAACTGAATAAAACAGCTGCAACATGGAATCACCGCATCGATTCCACCCAAAGAACAGCTAACCGTATATTCCTTTGTTTTATCTTCTTCACAAACTAAAAAAACTGGAAGCTCTCCTCCTATTCTGTCATCTGTACTAGTGTGTGTGTGGGCCCGGGGAATGTGTGTGATGTATGAATGGTGGTTGCGATTTGCCTAGTTTACTAAATTCGGGAAATAGTTTCAATAAACTTACATTGTTCTTTGTTTAACCAAAGAAAACCCGTCTGACCAATTATTTATGATCTGAAAGCATAAATAGTGGGACTCCTGCAGTATTGGGAAAGCACATCCTGACTAAATTCATAAAAGACCCTGTTACAATCAGACCTGGAGCGGTAGAATAGGAAGGTCATTTTTACCCTTCCTCATGTGGTGGTAACAGCAGGCACGATGGGCCAAATGGCCTCCTTCTGTGATGTGTGACCACTGGTGAACCTGCGTTGTGCATTAAGCTGTGAGAAATCTATATCTTGCTTATGTAATGTAAGAAGAGACTCACTTTTCATAAAGTGTCTATCAAAGCCTCAGCTCACTTCATATCGTGCAGCCAACAACATCATTTTGAAGTGTTGTCTGTTTAACTTAAGCTTTTGGTTTCCTGTCATAATTTCCCCTTCTTTGGCCTGGCAGCTACATTTTTCCTCGTGCCTCTGTGAAGCGCTTTGGGGTGGATTATTTATCTGTTCAAAGCACTACATGAATACAATTGTTTTACTGTGTTTCTTTGTAAAGCAATTAATCAAAGTAAGACCGGTATGCGTTTTCTCACCTGATGTAATATTACCATCCAGCTCTGTTAACCAGCCTTTTCCTGAAGATTACGTCAAATTCACCTTCTAGGGAATGATGCTGTACCCAAATGAATTGTTCATATACCAACTCTATGAACAACCCTGTGAGTTTGAGTGCAACTGCGAATCACACTAGCCTTTTCCTATTGAGCGTAGCTGGCCAATCTGCTCATCCACGGGCTGTAAGTATCAGTGAGGGGTGTGTATGTTATAGTGTGTCCTTCCTGCCGACAGGCACAACTCAATTGATGGGAAGGCCAAAGTAAATGGAATTGAAAAGTTCACATTGCATGTGATGTACCTTTTAATTTGCTTTTAAAAATTGTTCACCTCCTGTGCAGAGAGCAGCTCTGTTTATTAGTCAGCCTGCCTGCAGAACTGAATAACACTCCCAGAAACTTCAAGTGTCCTTTAGTGTTTTGTAGCTTCATCCTCAAGAGAGTAGTCACAAGCTTTTATCTTTCTTTTCCACTAATGGGTTATTCAGTATTCAGAGGGAAATAAAATACATCTTGCTTCTTTGTGATTAGTCATATGTGTTCACAGTACTAGCTTCCAGCAGTACTGGAGTTGGATAAAGTGGTGTAGAATATTGGGGCTTCCTTTATCCTTGTGTTTTGAACGACCCAAGGAGGATTGATTTTCATGCCTCAACTGCAGTGAAGTCCACTTAAGTTGGTCATTCATTTGGCAAGTGTTCACTTAAGTGAAAAGTCAGGTTGCAGCACAATTGTTCTGACTGGCCATGGGCAGGGTAGTAACAGAGAGGGGGGAGATACTGGGTGGGGAGGTGCTGGGTGGGGGGCGAGAGACCCCAAGAGGAAAAAATCAGTAAAAAGTGGAAAATGAAGGGTACCAGTAAAACTTGTCCAAAGTGGTCCTGTATACCTTAAAGTGGAACCCTGGTATTACTGGTGCCAGTATTACCGATTTTTCACTGGGATTTGAACATTTTGGAACTGGTTTTTGGGTGGGGAGCCCCGAGGGGGTGGGGTTCACTCAGATCCAGCTGAATTTGGCATTTCTTTTCTCTGTTTCCCAACAGCAGCCACGCAGGGATTGAAGAGGCTGGTTAGCCGTCCGGCCTTCAGCAACAGGCTGCAGAAGGGAAGCTCGTAAAGCAGTGGCAAAAAAAATCAACAAGGCGTCAGGGGTTGGGAGGGGGATGGTGGGGCACGGAGATTGGAGTCCAGAGCTAGGGACGATCGGGGAGGCGTGGAAACGAGATATCCAGGGCACAGAGTCAACCACTGGGGAGGCTGGCGTCAATGGATATTGGGGGCCAAAGGCAGATGGGAGACTTTGATGATGAAGGGGATTGGAAGGGTTGGCGGAGAGTGTTCAGTAGCGGGTTGGGGACAGGTGTGGTGATGGTGAAGCAGGTCAACTGGGTCCAAGCAGCAAAGGCAATCCTGAGTCCAGCTGCCCTCACCTCCCTCCAACCTGCCCCTTCCCAGAAAGCCAGAAAACTCAGTCCACCAGAGTGAAATTTAAAATGCTGGTCAAATACGAGGCAGGGAGCCTTATTATAATATCCAAATAGCCAACATCCCCCACCGGGAGTGTGCCGATCACCCACCCTCTCCCGCCTTTCTAAAAACCGGAAGTGGATCGGCATTCCGACTTTGCATATTTTAACCCACCCAAACCTGTCCTTTTCGGGGGTGGGGTTAGATCCCTCTCGTCTTTATTGATTGTTGAAATGAATTGGACAAGCTGTTTAAGCGAATTACAGTGTGACCTGCTGCAGCCTTCCACCTGATGGCTCCACCTTGCTGCTGCCTCCAGCCTGAGGCCTTATACCCTTTAAAAATCACAGCTAACTTGGATTAGGTTGGAAGAATGTGACCCCAGTGTAGCTTGAGCTCGACATGTTCTTTGAACCCTGAGGCAGTAGACCATTTGAAAGGCATCTATAGATGTAAGGTGCATTGATTCAATCAGTTTCCCTCGGGCAGTGGCTTGCTTTTATATAGCTCATCTTAAACCGGAGCAGGAATTCACCTCGGGTGATCCATTGACCCCAGGTTCAAAGGGCATGTCAGATTTGAGCCAACTGTTGGCTCTGTTGTGCTTGAATGGGATGAGGGCTGGAAGCTGAGCTGGTCAGTCCTGGAAAGCTGGCATAGCGCAGTTGGATGGGCATTTGCAGGGTGCTATTACCTTTGAGGAGAGACTGGCACAGAATCTGACCAGATAACCTGTATAACCTGTAGCACATCACACTAGAATGAGGAAGCCTCATTAGCTCTAGGCCTGCTTGAGTATATCTCTTACAGTCTGTTTTCCAAAACTGGCCAAAGGTTTTGATTGGGAAAGGAACATGAGCATTATGTACTCGGCAGGTCTGACAGCATCTGCGGAGAGGAACACAGTTAACGTTTCGAGTCCGTATGCCTCTTCCACATAGTCATACGGACTCGAAACGTTAACTGTGCTCCTCTCCACAGATGCTGAGCTTCTCCAGCTATTTTTGTTTTTGTTTTGGATTTCCAGCATCCGCAGTTTTTTGCTTTTATCTTATATGAGCATTATGTAGTCATCCTGCTTATACTTTGTGGGCGGTATTTTACCTTCCCCCGCTGATGGGTTTGCAGGTGGTTGGGGGAGGGCAGGCGAGTGTAACGTTTGTCGGACAGACTTCCCGATGGGCTCCCGCCCGCCCCGAACGCTCCACAGTTTTACACTGGGACGGGCGAGGCTCCCCGCCCTTGCATAATTGATGCCCTCAAATGGCCAATTATTGACCACTTAGCGGCTGGTTTCCACCCAGCCTCTATTTTCAGGCTGGCTGGAGGAGTTCAGGGGTAAGGCCGGAGCCTGAAAATTAACCCTGTTCAGACCTCGGGTGGAAGTGTTCCGGGGGGTGGGAGTGGGGAGGGAGGGAGGGGTGGGGGTGGGGGGGGTGTGCGAGGGGAGGTGGGGGGGAGGGGGGATTGGGGGGAGGGGAGGTGGGGGGGGAGGGTGGGTTGGGGGGGAAGGCCTCCATTTGCAACCCCCGTTTAACATCAGGTACCCTCCCGAAAAGGCCCGACCCCTGCGAGGGGGGACTCCTCCCACACCTGGCCTCTCTGCCGACACCCGGACCCCCACCCCCGGCCACCTCCCCAGGCCGCAGGAACCTCCCTGCCCTGAGACCACCAAAACGGATCTGTTCCCGGACTCCCCAGATTTAGTCCGTGGGGACTGCCGGCAGAGTCCCAGTCCTGTCCGCTGCAGCTGATTGGACAGCAGCTCTCTGAGGCGGGACTTCCTCCTGATTGGGTGGGGGTGGTGGAAGTCCTGCCCGAAGTCAATGAACACTTGTCTTGGCGTTAAATGGCTGTGGACCAGGCAGTGTCGGCAGAGATGTGTTCTCCATCGCTCCCCACTGGATGGTGGGATGGGAGACCCCGCCTCCTGAAAGATCCTGGCCTATACCTTTGAACTAAGAGCAATGATATTTTTACTTCGTCAACATAGCCCTTCAGCATTCATGCATTCTTATTAATTTTTAGTTTTTATTCATCATTCCTAACAAGGTCTCAGTTATGTTTTTAGAAAAAGTAAAAATGCACGATTAAGATAAATGGCACCGGAGGAAACCAGAAAGAGCCTCTGATGGTAAACAGGAAAAAGCAGAAATCATAGTTGTTGAAATTTATGGTTTCAATTAAGATTTCAGCCCCCTAACTAATTGGAGAGTTTGCTCTCATATGGTAATGTAATGGTTACGTTGCCTAGATTAATAATGCCAGGAATTTAAATTTAAGTCCCATCTTGATAGCTTGAGAATTTGAATTCAGGATTGTTTTTTTCAAAATCTGGAAATAAGAAGCTGGTGTCAGTTAAAAATGAGTTTAAAGCTGTTGGCTTGTCATAAAAACCCTGACTAATTCACTAATGACCTTTAAGGAAGGAAACATGTCTGCCTTTCCCTAATTTCAGAAGAACGAGAGGAGATCTGTCTAAGGGCAGAATCTTTCGCTTGTCGGGCAGGCGTGTGCCTGACCCAAACGAGTGTAAAATGGCGTTGGGCGAGCGTCCCGATATTTCGGTCAGCGGGCGCGCACAGGAATCGACAGTGCGCCGGCCGACAATTAAGTGGCCGATTAAGGCCCTTAACAACGTAATTGATTCAAATTTTTCGTTGCCTGTCCAACCGTTCAGTTGGCGGGCGGGCGAAAAGGCCAAGCGGCCTTTGCATTTTTGGCAAAACATCATCCACAGGCGGTGATCAGCGATTTAAAAAAATAAAACCTTTTTGCACTCATCTCTAACATGTCCCCGCTCATGTGGCAGAGTCACATGAGGGGACTTTTTTTAAAACATTTTTAGTATCTATTTTTCATTTTTAAAATCTTCAGGTCCCTGAGGCAGCCCTGTTCCTTAGGGAGCTTTTACTGCGCGCACCCGCACGCACGCGCAAACTTCCACGCTCGCGCTCCTGCTGTGCCCTCCACCCCCGGCAGCGCTGAGCGCTGCAGTGCACGTTTCACGCTGGCTGTTAATTGGCCCACCAGCGTGAAATCACGGTCGGGGCCTGATCGTGGGCAGTGGTCGGCTTCCCGACGGCTCCTGGGCCCGCCCACCGAACCCGCCCACCCACCGGAAAATCCTGTCCTAAGTCTCTGGGAAGGGCTTGGTAGGGTAGATGTGAGAGGCTATTTCCCCTGGCTGGAGAGCCTAGAACTAGGCGGTATAGACTCTGGTGAGGTAGCTGATCATTGAAATCTGTGATGAGGAGGAGCTTTGTCACTCAGACGTTGCGAGCCTTTGGAATTCTCTATCCCTGAAGGCCTTGGATGCTCCACTGTTGAGTGTATATGAGGTTGAGATCCATAGTTTCTTGGAGTACAAGGGAATTAAGGGATATAGGGATCAGACAGGTATGTGGAGTTGAAGTTGAAGATCAGCCATGATCGTATTGAATGGCAGAGCAGGCTCAAGGGGCTGAATGGCCTACACTAGCCCCATTCCTTGTGTTCTTGTCCGAAGGATACATTAAAATAAATGTTATGAGCTGGCTTTATTCTATTGTCAATGCTCACAAACACAAACTGGTATGAATGAGGGAGGGCACATGTTCCTCCATTTGATACCAAAGAAAGAACATGAAAGAATGAGGGAGGTAAAGAAGCCTCACCAAGGGCAGCTCCCAACCAAATTGGAAGTCCTGTTACAACTGGAAAACCAACCGCATCTGGCCGACCACATCTGGCTCTTCAGCCTTTAATTCTCCACAATGTCAGTGCATCTATTCAGGAGGAGGCAGTGAAGCAAAAGACATCAGCATGTAGCCTATTGCAGTCCAATGGTCTGCTCCATCACATTTCCTTCCAGAGTGGTGTAAACACATACCTTCTATATTTGTCCATCTCCACCTACAGAACACGAGAGCATCTTTGACTGTAACATTCACATTGTAGGATCCGTTGTTTCCATCTCCCATGGGGTTCCAAGCAGATAACACTAAAGGAATTGTTGGCATTTTGGAGATATAGGGTGCCCACCACCACTAACTCATCCCA
Source organism: Cetorhinus maximus (assembly GCF_964194155.1). Taxonomy (NCBI): domain Eukaryota; kingdom Metazoa; phylum Chordata; class Chondrichthyes; order Lamniformes; family Cetorhinidae; genus Cetorhinus; species Cetorhinus maximus. The sequence continues at coordinate 14,233,982 of NC_135905.1, read as the reverse complement.
GTCAATCCCAGCCACAGGGAGACATTGAACTCTAGCCACTTGTGTTTTCCCAGCTCCAGCCTTGCCTCTCTCTCCCTTGGCCCGGCAACTAATCTTCCACCACCAACCCCTCAGCACTTACATAATCCCAGAAATCAAAACCTTAGGCCCTCGGCAACGTCTGGCTCCAGCCCCAATTCCTGCTCTTGCCTAACAATCCTGGCATCATTACCACCAGCTTTGGGTGGGAGAAAGATTCCTAAATGAGGCCTGACGGCTAATATCAGCCAGGGCCGACTTCCTTCATGACTTGTGGGTGTGTCGCCTGAATCAAGCTCCCTCACGTATTGATCCCATCTCTGGTTTTGTTTATTTTACCAGCATCACCAAGGGAGATAAATTTATGTTTTAAGTTTATTTTCTTTTCAGGTCACTGTCTAGAAGACCCACTCTTGGAACAGTTCAGTCATCAGCTGATAGGTTGTACAGTTCAAGAGCAAGGCAATGACAGATTTTCTAAGCCAGCCATGTATATGTTCTCAGTGATAGATAACGGGGTCTCAAGAGGACAGTTTATCAAGTTATATGGATCCTGTCATTAAGAACTGGACCATGAAGGGACTGATAAAAAATTAAGAAGGGATGGTTTCACATTGAGAAAAGGTGAGTTTTCTAATCACCAAATCAATCCAACCACATGCAACAATAAAAAACCTTAAGTTCACAAATTGTTTACCACACAAATGTACATGTTGCTTTCCTCTCCCTTCCCCTTCCTCAAAGAGACAGGCAGCTCCATCCACAACTTCCATTGAACCCAGCCTTGACCTGGCTCCTCGTACGTGTACAGCATGACCTGGGGGTTAACCCACCTTCTCTCCTCCGGGTATTACTGATCCAGACCTCTCTCTAGTGATTTGGTTTCTCACTACAGAGGAAGATTTCCTCTCAGCTGCGATGTATTAACAGCATCGTAAACATGGCAGTAAGACTTCCTATGTTCACCGTTTCTGGTGACATCTTAGCAGGGCATCTAGGAAAGTGGGTTTAAGATTTTGTTAGCAGTAATGGCAGCAAAGGACTTTTCCCATTGTGTCTTCTGTCAGTGAGACACAGAAACCAGATAAAATTTACCCCATGGGAAAAATAGGGGCCACAAATTTTCACATCCTATCACTTCCTGGTACACATAGTTCCTTCTTTAATCAAGCTGAAGGGAAAATGATTTTAAGTGTTGTAATTTCTATGTATCTGATTTTACAGACAAAATAATGTTTTCAATTTATTTTTGTAGAGTGTGATCTTATGTACCATAGACTGATTCTCATTTAGAGAAAAGCAGGGGATTGTATAACAATATTGATACACATTGCTGTGAGTGCAAGTTTGGAAAAGGCCTTATACTAAGTCTGTCCACTCCTCTTGTGACGAAAGAATTATAGAGTCACATAGAAACTTACAGCACAGAAGGAGGTCACTCAGCCCATCTTGCTTGTGCTGGCTGTTGGAAAGAGCAGACATACTTAGTCCCACAGCCCTGAAATTTGCCCGTAACCCCATAGGTCTCTCACCACAAGTACCTGTCTAACTGCCTTTTAATGGAATCAGCTTCCACCATATTCTCATGTAGGGTTTTCCAGATCACGACAGCTCCCTGAATGAAAAGAATTCTTTTCACCTTGTCTCTAGATCTTTTTCCAATGCTTCTGAATCTATGACCGTTCTGTGCGATACAATGCAACCTATTATTGGGGTCAGCTTGATCTTACATTGGAAGGTTTGGGGCTCAAGTCTCACACCATGACCTGATATCCCATTGTTGTACAGAGTGAGTGCTACATCACTAGAGGCACTCTCCTTGGAGGGGATGTGAAACTGAGGCCTTTTCTGCCTGTTCAGGTGGGTGTCAGAGGGCGTAATTGGAAATTGGTACGGTTCATTACTCTGGAAGGATGAGATCAGATGGGCTAAAGGCCCTTCTTCATTCTGAATGTACCTTGCGATCTCCTGCCTGCCTATGGAGATACAGACTAGCGACTGCATTCCTGGCAGCTTCATCTGACTTATCCTTGCAATGCGTTGGTCATGAAGCCCTTTATCCTGCATTTCTATGACCAGCTCCTTGCCTCTACTCTTCTCCCCATCTGTGAAGATGTAAAACTTGTGAGCATGCCAGAATTCTGCATCCTTAATTGCCAAGGCGATCGTTCCCGTGACTGAATAGTTTGCTTGACATAGCAATCCACGTAGTGTGGAACACAGTTCCATATAGGACACAACATTTAAGACTGGCAGGTTGCCTTCTTTGAAAGGCATTAATGAACTAATTGGGGTTTTTTTGAACAATCCAACAGCTTCCTTTTCTTTCAGTATGGTTTCAGAAACGATCAAAATTCAACTTTCCAATTTACCACAAAAAGATTTAAACTCACAACCTCTGGAGATCCTGCTGCAGTACCATAACCACAACACGACCGTCTGCCTTCTGGACCTAAGATTACTTAATCTTGTTCTGCACAACTATTACATATATTACAGCTTTGGTTCCAATAGCTTTTATGATAAAATATAAGGAGCCCAGTTTAGATGGTAACAATCTTTGTAAACTATGATTCGTTATTACAAATTTAAAATGGAATTAGAAACTTTGCTTCCATTCGAAAGACTTCAAGGATGTTACCCATTAGTTTTCATCAGTTGGAAGACAAAGCTTTGTACCTATTCTTTATAATGTATGTATTTAATACTTATTAATCTTTTTTAAGTTATTTGTTAATTATACAGCACTTAGAACTTGAATGCCATTAGGCATGGCAATGCATTTCATGTTTAAATGTATAATTTTTATGATTTGAGGGATTAAATTAGAGTTGCTTGCAAACACCTGTGAGAGATGGAATTTGCTAGTCTGTATTCAGTCAAACTTGTTAAGGTTACAGTAATGGGTTATCCGTAATTTAGCGCTCACTGTGTGCGACAGCAGACAGACATATTATTATAGCCCTCAATGCAAAATCAAAATCCAGGATTACCTCTGAAGCAAAATGCCAGCATGACATAAACCTCCTGCTGATTTAATAACCTGGGCTGACTCTGTCCCCTTCACTTCTGTACCAGACATGGATGATACTAAGTTGATCCCCTTTGGCCAGTCCCTTATGATCAGTTCTTTTGTCGCTACCCATGATGTGTACTACTTGGACACCATGAAGCAATCTTGTTGAAGTGACAAAGAGGTTTTTATTAACATTACTGAACAATATATATATTTACAATAGAGGGTAAAGGTATGGAGAGGGCCTCATACCAGGTCCTCTAGTATGTTGCTACCTATCTTTAGACTGGCCTTTGCTCGAGGTCATGTGCCTTCTTACATCACCATGTGGGCAATAACTGCACTCAATTCCATGTTAACTCTTTAGGTACAGATCGTCCTACTGCACCTTAGATGGCCAAACTGGTGAAGCTCTGCTGTACTGACTATACATGAATGCCCTTAGAAACAGGAAATCAGATGGCACATTCCTAATTATTGTAGAACTTTGGAAGTCCAACTCCCATCATGCAGCCCACTAGTCCCATTTTAAAATCACTATTAGTGCCTGCAAGTGTTATCTCACTAGTTCACCGTCCAGGATGCCAGCCATCTCCTTGAAGTCCTCTCGGTGGGTCACCTGGTTAGTAAACAGAGGCACTATTTTAACTAAATTGTCTAGGATTATCAATACTGTGCTGCGAGTAACAGCAGCAGTAGGTCTAGGTGACTTGGCGGTCAAAGTTTTTCTCTCTAGTGTTCTACATCAGATGCAGCTTCTCCCAGCATGCAAATGGAAGCTGAGAAACAGACTTGTTGACGATTGGAAAGGGTTTCTGCTCAGTTTGTGCCGGGACCATCAGCCATGTTATAACTATCTCCACAGCTAGCCTTCTTACACAGCACATAGCTGACCCCACAGCTCCTCCCTTTGTGCAAGTTGCTTTTATCCACTATAACTAGGCCCTCTCACCGTAAGGCCAGCACATCAACCAGTTCCTTAGATTGACAATGTAGTTAGGTTTGATTAATTATGTTTAACATACAGCATCATATCCTGACTCTGCAAAGCTTGTCCACCACCTACAAGTCAGTGTGATAGGATATTCTTCACTTGGCTGGATGAGCGCAGCTGCAGCAACACTCAAGAAGCTCAATGCCATCCAAGAAAAACAGTCTACCTGATCAACACTGCATCTGGTGCCTTAAATTTACCATCACCGAACACCGTGATTGTAGTGTGTACCATCCACAGGAAATCCTGCAGCAACTCGCCAAGGCTTCTTCAGTAGCGCCTCCCAACTGTAACCACTACCACCGAGAAGGATGGGGGCAACAGATGCTTCCTTTTCAATCCTGTTGAATCCTAGGGCCCTCTGCCTCTGGCCTCCGCATGGATAGGACCTCTGGCCCTTCACCCTGCTGTCCCGCTCTCTCCTCCAGCAGCTGGTGCTGCTTTTCTTGGCCTCATCTCCTCCCAATCCTCCTCCAGAGCAAGGGGAACACCTAGCAAGATCCCCCTGACCAACCATTCCCTCTGTCTTGGTGACTCCAATAAGGTACAGTGGTACTGCACTGACTCTTTTTAGAAAATCCTCAGGGAATTTCTGGAAAAAAAAGTCTACAGGGAGTAGGTGAAGTCTTGATAAAGTGTGTCAGTAAGTGTGTCAGAAAACGTGCCATAAAGTCCTCTTCAAACTCAGTCAAATTTAATCATCTGGGTGAACGGTAAAAGTTGAGTATGGCTGTGATTAACGTTCCTAATCCTCACCAGTATACCCCTGTTCAGCTGGGCACTGTTAAGAGAGGTTGTTAATTGTAGCACATAGCCAACAAAATGGCTTGCGGTCCCTAATGAATGTCAGGAAACAAATGGATTGGAGATCAGGCTTAAACATCCTCGGAGCAGATGATCTTAGGCACACACTTAAGCTCCATTACAGAGATGATGTCTTGTGCTAAAAGTGGGATAACCAGATACTGGAGCTCAAAACTCCATCGGCCACCCCAGGAGCTCTTTAACACTGAAACTACCCAGCGATATAGTAGGAAAAACTGTAAAACAGCCCCCCCAATCCCTCCAAGCCCCTTAATTAATGTTGGGGCCAGTAAATCTTCACTGAGCTACACGATAAGACTTATCTAAGCGACTCTACAAAAATGAAAAGTTGGCTTGCCTCCATCCAATCTCTCATATTCTTGGACAGTCCCACAACTGAAAACAAACAAATTCCAATCCTCTCTATTTTAAAATTGCAATAATAAATTAACGTTTTGCTGTCTACAAACCATTTGAATTGTGTATTACATTTTATAATAACGCTTTGTGGGACAACTGTTTCATTATTTTCCAGAGTATGATTTAAACCTTTCCTTAAAATGAGAAATAGCCGCCACATTAAATTATTTCAAATATCAATAAAGTTACACAGAGGTTATAGCCCAGAAAAGCCACAGGGGCTGCTGGGTGCTGAGTCAAACTATGTGAAAGGTCCACTTCCATGATCCTGGACATTATCCCAGCTGTAATAAACAGTAAAACAAAAGGCAGCCCACCAGCCCTCATCCCTCACATGCCCTCAAAACTCCTCACCCCTCCACACACTCCCCATGCCCCACCCATGCTAATCCATGCCACTTCATGCCCCCATGGCCCTTCTTACTCTCCATGCCAACCTATGCCCCCTACCCACCCCCATGGTCCTTCTTAATCTCCATGCCAACCTATGCCCCCTACCCACCCCAATGGCCCCTCTTACCCTCCATGCCAATCTATGCTCCCCTACCCACCCCCATGGTTTCTCTTAATCTCCATGCCAACATATGCCCTGCTACCCACACCCATGGCCCTTTATAGCCCTTGTGCCAGCTTTTTGCCAACTCATGCCAACCCATGCCTCTCCACCCACCACCATTTGCACTTACATCCTCCATGTCAACTCATCCAGTATCCACCATGGACAGACCTCAGGTCCATGCAGAGGTGAAATAGAATAACATTCTGAGTGTCTATTGCAGACTTTACTTCTAAAAAAACACTTCCATTCATAAAAACCCATTTACTACATTTACATTCCTTCAAGTGCTTAATCCCATATAAAAACAAGCATTTAATTCAAGCGCCTAACCCCATATAAAAACAAATATTTGTATTGATAGCTTCACATCAAAAATTTAAACCACTTGGGGCTATAAATCAGACTGCGAACTGACAGGCACTCCACTGTGATAATGATAGGTTGTGAAATCAGACATGTAGTTCAAATTCTATAATGATAACCCTCAGGCTTATGTCAATGGATAGAGTGATATAGCAAGCACTGATTTTTGTTAAAACTGCAGGCTTTTTTTTAAAATTTAAAGGCCAGGGGATTAAAATATCTTGACAGCTTTACAGTTCCAATGGGTTTGACAGTTCCCATGAGCTTGACAGTTGCAATGAGTTTATCCACTTTTTAACACACATTCATGTCATACGAACATATGAATTAGGAGCAGGAGTAGGCCACTCAGCCCCTCGAGCCTGCTCCACCATTCAATAAGATCATGGCTGATCTGAATCTAACCTCAACCCCATATTCCTGCCTACCCCCCGATAACCTTTCACCCCCTTGTTAATCAAGAATCTATCTAGCTCTGCTTAAAAATATTCAAAGACCCTGCTCCCACCGCCTTTTGAGGGAGAGAGTTCCAAAGAGTCACAACCCTGTCAGAGAAAAAATTTCTCCTCATCCCTGTCTTAAATGAGCGACCCCTTATTTTTAAACAGTGACCCCTAGTTTTAGATTCTCCCACAAGAATCCACCCTGTCAAGACCCCTCAGGATCTTAAAGGTTTTAGTTAAGTCGCCTCTTACTCTTCTAAGTTCCAGTGGATACAAGCCTAACCTCTCCAGCATTTCCTCATAAGACAACCCGCCCATTCCTGGTATTAGTCTAGTAAACCTTCTCTGAACTGCTTCTAATGCATTTACATCCTTCTTTAAATAAGGAGACCAGTATGTACACAATACTCCAGATGTGGTCTCACCAATGCCCTGTGCAACTGAAGCATAACCTCCCTACTTTTGTAATCAATTCCCCTCACAAAACATTATAACATTCTATTAGCTTTCCTAATTACTTGTGATTCATGCACTAGGACACCCAGATCCCTCTGAATTTCAGAGCTCTGTAATCTCTCACCATTTATATAATAAGCTTTTTTATTCTTCCTGCCAAAATGGACAATTTCACATTTGCCCACATTATAGTCCATTTGCCAGACCTTTGCCCAATCACTTAACCTATCTAATGTCACTTTGTAGCCCCCTCACATCCTCTTCATAATTTACTTTCTTACCTATCTTTGTGCAGTCAGCAAATTTAGCCACCGTTCCCTCAGTCCCTTCATCCAAGTCATTTATTTGAACTGTAAAAAGTTGAGGCCCCAGCACTGATCCCTGTGGCACACCACTCGTCACATCCTACCAACAATAAAAAGAACCATTTATGCCAACTCTCTGCTTCTTCTATTCATGCCAATATGGTTTTCATGCCATGAGCTTTTATTTTCTGCAATAACCTTTGTGTGGCACTTTATCAAATGTCTTCTGGAAATCTAAGTACAGCACATCCACCAGTTCCCCTTTATCCACAGCAAAGAACTCCAATAAATCGGTTAAACATGATTTCCCTTTTACAAAACCATGTTGACTCTGCTTGATTGCCTTGATTGCCTGCTATAACATCTTTAATAACAGCTTCTAACATTTTCCCTATGACAGATGCTAGGCTAACTGACCTATAGTCTCTTACTTTCTGTCTCCCTCCCTTTTTGAATAAAGAAGTTATATTTGCTATTTTCTAATCTAATGGAACCTTCCCTGGATCTAGAGAATTTTGGAAAATTAAAACCAGTGCATCAACTATCTCACTAGCCATTTCTTTCAAGACCTTAGGGTGAAGTCCATCAGGACCTGGGGATTTGTCAGCCCGCAGCCCCAACAATTTTCTCAATATCACTTCCCTGGTGATTGTAATTTTCTCGAGTTCCTCCCTCCCTCCATTTCCTAATTTACAGCTACTTCCGGGATATTACTTGTGTCCTCTATAGTGAAGACTGAAGCAAAATACCTGTTTAATTCATCCACCATGTCCCTACTTTCCATTATCAATTCCCCAGACACACTATCTATAGGACCATCGCTCACTTTGTTAACTCTTTTCTTATTTAAATATCTATAGAAACTCTTACTGTCTGTCTTTATATTACTAGCTAGCTTCCTCTCATACTCTAATTTTTCCCTCCTTATTAACCTTTTTGTCATTCTTTGCTGTTCTTTGTATCCTTTCCAATCTTCTGACCTGCCACCCATCTTTGCGTAATTATATACTCTTTCTTTAAGTTTGATACTGTATTTAACTTTTTTAGTTAACCACGGATGGTGGGCCCTCTCCTTGGAATTTTTCTTTCTCATTGGAATGTATATATTCTGTGTATTCTGAATTATCCCTTTAAATGTCTGCAACTGATCTTCTATTGACATATCCCTTAACCTCATTTGCCAGTTCACTTTAGCTAGCTCTGCTTTCATGCCCTCATAATTGCCCTTATTTAAGTTTAGAATACTAGTCTTGGATACACTTGTTTCTCCCTCAAAATGAGTGTAAAATTCAATCACATTGTGATCGCTGCTACCTAGGGGTGCCTTCATTAGGAGGTTATCAATTAATCCTAACTTGTTGATCAATACCAGGTCTAGTATAGCCTGCTCTCCAGTTGGCTCCAGAACGTGCTGTTCTAAGAAACTATCCCAAAAACATTCTATGAAGTCCTCATCCTCCTTTGCCCATTTGATTTTTCCAGTCTATATGTAGATTCCCCGTGATTATTGCTGTACCTTTCTGGCAGGCTCCCATTATCTCTTTTACGCTATGTGCTACTGTATAGTTACAATTCGGAGGCCTGTACGCCACTCCCACAAGTGACTTCTTGCCTTTATTATTCCTCATCTCAACCCAAACCGCTTCTACATCCTGGTTTCCTGAACTTAGGTCATCCCTCTCTAATGCGCTAATACCATCATTAATCAACAGAGCCACCCCTCCACCATGTCTACTCTTATCTCTCCCAAAGGGCACCTGACCTCTCCCAAAGGTGTCTACTGACCTCTCCAAAAGGGTACCCTACCTCTCAAAAAGGGTACCCTACCTCTCCAAAAGGGTACCCTACCTCTCCAAAAGGGTACCCTACCTCTCCAAAAGGGTACCTACCTCTCCAAAAGAGTACCCTACCTCTCAAAAAGAACTCCAGTAGCTTTAGGCCTTCTCCTGAAAAGTGTAAAGCCCACAAGTCATGTTTTGGACATCCCACTAATGAAAATTAGATCTGTTTGAAGACAGCAGCACTTTTACATGTGCAGCTGCCAACATGAACCACAGATGTGCAAACTACAACCTCCCCCTCCCCCCCATTCTCCCCGCCAAGCAAAAATGGTGGGTGCTGGGTTTAGGGGACAGGACTTCTGGAATCGGGACTCTGCCATCATTCTGACCAAGCTGGAGACCTTTCCATCTTTACGAAAATTCAGGCCGAACAGTCTACCCATGGTCAGCACAACTGCTCTTTCCATTGTCTACAGGACTCAACATTTTGCACCTTCTTCCCGGTAAGTCAACCTGGGCCCCTCTGTCCCCATAGCAACCAAGCCACCCAGGCTTGTTGATGGGCAGCATTCAGAGGCAGGTTTCATGACTTACCCCCCCGCCAACCGCCCCCCACCCCCCCCCAAACCACCACCTCCCCACTTCAGTAAAGAGACAGTCCTAAAAAAATAACAATCTTATAAACTATTCATAGCAGCAATTCGAACCAACCAGCAAACCAGTGTGGTTCAGTAATCTGAACCTGAGTTAACAGGCCCTTAGTACACCAGAGCACAGAGTGAGTCTTTACAGGACCTGAGAGGGATAGACTGGTCGTTCTGGGATTTTTCACACGTGGCTCAGTGGATACATTGGCCTGAGGTGGAAAGACAGCAGGAAGCATAATTTAAACGGCACAAGTTCCGTCACACACATGAGCAGGTGTCTCTGTGCCTTGATTTTGTTTTTTGCCAACTGGCAGCTAACTTCTCTGGACTTTGGATCCTGCAGGGAGAGAGAGTGCACTTTATACCAAGCTATACATTACACAGGATATACATAGGCACAGGAACATACCCTCCAGCCCACACTCTCCATGCAGATGTTTATGCTCCACCCATTCTTCCTCATCCAACTATCTCAGCGTAAGCCTCCATTCCTTTCACTCTCGTGTTGCTTCCCCTTTTAAATGCATCTCTAACATTCCCCTTAACATTCCTCTCTGCGGCAGTGAATTCCACGTTCTCACCCCTCTGGGTGAAGAGGTGCCTTCCGAATTCCCTTTTTGATTTCTTATAGCAACTGCCTTATACTGATAACCTTTAGATTTCCTCTTCCTCACAAGTGGAAACACTTTATTTATTGGAGCTTTCAGTATTTTGCTTTAAATACACGTTGGCATTTGCTGGCTTTCCATGTGTCTGCCTGAAAAGGCACATTGCTCCTTAGCTCTGTCAGCTCCTTTCAACAATTTCTATTTCTCTCCTTCTGTCCACTCTGGGCCGCCTTTTCTCTGTCTCTTTCGTGAAATAAACCTTGGCAGGGACCAGGATGAAGAACCCCAGGGGGTTTAAAGGAGCCAGCAGTAGCACCTACTGGGAGTTTAGAGATGCCAAAAGCAACTTTAGAGATGAAAGGAAGCAGAGCAGTTCAGAGATTCCACTTGATGTGTCTCGGGTTGTAATCCCAACCTGGTGATTTAAAAGCTAAGGGGCTTCAAATTAAAATAAAGCTGACAGAATGTCAGGCGCTGTGAGAGAATAATATTATGCACTCATTTCATTCGTAATGAACTTTAATAGCTTTGGGAGAGTAATTGAGGTGCAGTGCAGCCTATATTTAGGCACTTTGTTCCAATAACAAAACTTTACTTATCCCTATTGTACATCAGAAATATTCACAGAAGCTATAAATAACTAAGATGTTACTGTCTGAAGGTTTAAGGTGCATGTGTCAAATTCCTCTCTTGGCATATTAATGGCAGCAATAACCAGTTTATTTAAGTGGTTTAATGTCTTGTGTCAGAGCAGAGAGTGGAATTTGATAAAATATGTGATAAATCATTCATAGAAATTTACTGATCTTTAACTGCAATTATATTCCACTCTCCTCGAACATTTAAAGCAGAAAATACCCTTACCTCAAGAACAACAAAGAAAATGTGAAAGGTGCCGCTTGTGTAAAAATAAACACTGATGTAACCAAATATTGGCCTCGACAAGCATTTCTGGATTCCCTTAGGTATTGCTGAATGGTTGGTTGGTACAGGGCAGATCTTTGTTGGAGTTTTGACATCCCTCCAAGAGTGTCCTGGAGTCTCCATGAATCAAAAATTAATCTCCTGAACATTGCCCTGAGAAAAGGAGAGAGAAAAAAACATAGAAACATTTCAAAAACCCTTATTTCTCTTCACTCAACGCTTGCGTTTATTAGTTAGCTGTTTGGCTGGGCAGGGTGGAAGGCAGACAATGAAACACTCAGGAAAACGCCCCACAGGGCATTAGTGAGTTAGAGGCATAAGATTGGCCAACAGGATTGATATTGGTCAGTTGGACATCTTTAGTAATCGGAGAACCAAGAAGCTGTATAGATCCTCACAGCCAGAGACGCTCGGGTTAACTGCTGAATTTGCTTCGTGCCATTCCAACTGAGACCAGTTAATTCAGCTCAAGATCAGGATTCAAACCTGGCAGTAGTCTGGTAATGAGCATCTCCAACAACAACACCTTACATTTATCCAATGCCTTTAACAAGGGAAAATATTCCAAGGCACTTCACAGGAGTGGCTATCCAACAACACTGAGCCACATAAAGAGATGTTACGACCAGTAACCTAAAGCTTGGTCACAGAGATAGGCTTTAAGGCACCTCTTAACAGATTAGACGAGGAGAGAGGTGCAGAGATATAGGGAGGGAATTCCAGAGTTTAAGGCCTAGCCAGATGAAGGCACAGCCACAAAGGAAGGAGGGATTAGAATTAGGGATTTGCTAGAAGCCAGAATCAGAGCAGCAGGTATCTCAGGGGGTTGTGGGGCTGAAGGAGGTTAGAGAGAGGAAGTGTAATATTGGACTCGAAACATTAACTCTGTTCCTCCCTCCACAGATGCTGCCAGATCGGCTGAGTTTTTCCAGCACTTTCTGTTTTTATTATCAGCGAGAAGGAGGCTTGAGGCAATGGAGGGATTTGACAGCTGAGGTGTTGCCAGGCCGGGAGCCAATGTAGATCTACAAGCTCAGGGTGATGGGTGAGTGGGACTTGGTGAGAGTTAGGATACGGACAGCAGGTTTTTGGATCAGCTCAAATTTATGCAGGGTGGAAGATGAAAGGTCATCCAGAAAGAATAGTCAAGTCTAGAGATAACAAAGGCGCAGCTGGAATTTTACACACCCCCCCAGGTTGGATTGGCAGGCAGGATGAGGTGTAAAATTGGGCACCGTGGCAGCGGTGTTGTGCCCATAGCCTACCCGCCCTGTCGACCTGTGGGTATTTTGCCTGTGGTGGGAAGGCGTTGGGTAATTAAGGGCCTCCTCCCACCACCGCTGGGATTTTTCCTACTATGGGAGAGGCCAGTGCTTAGTGTCCTGGCCACAAGCTGAAACCTGGCAGCATTCTGGCTGGGCTGGGGATTACCTCCTGTTCCCCTCAACAAGGTATTTCTCCATTCTTACAATTGCCCACCACTGGCCAACACCCCCACAGAAGATTCAGCCGCTCATTGCTACATTTACCTGACAGTTCACCATGGAAGCTGGCTAACGTTTTTCTTGGTAAAACCCTTGATAAAACAGAGAATGACCCTGAAACAGGAACTAAAAAGAACCAAAATTTTACACGAGTATTTTATGCTGTCGACTAAAGGGTCTGAGTGAAAAGAACCAAAAAACTGTTTTCTGAAAACATCAATCAGTCGCCTTCAATTATTCATGAAATGGAACAGGACAATTTTGCTGGATTTCTCATGGATTGCTATTACAGTGGCAAAAAATGATTTTTTCTTTGCTTTTTGGTTGATTTATGTTGTGAATATGCCTGGCTACAATATACACACTCTGAAATAATTGACTGGAGGATCAAAGTGCACACAGTGTTGTATTTCTGCACAGTGTTCTCCTCAATGCAATGCAATTGCCACACTTCACCCAATCAAGAAGAAAAAAGACCAATTTTAACACAGGCTGGGAATCAGGGTTGCGCTAGCTGAATAGGGCGGAGAACTATCCAGCCATTGCACCCCTCGGCCCTCATTCCCACCCCCCGCCGACACTATCTACTGCCTAAAGCCAGTGAGATAGACGTCATTGGCAGACGGGATGGGGTGGGGGGGTCAAAGGTTGTGGCTTGAGGATCAGGCTGCCATCAGGGACCATGACCATGGTCAGGTCGGCCAGTCCATGATTTGGGGGGGGAGTGGTGAAGCCAGGGGTAGGGGAGGTCAAAGCTCTATTTCAAACTGTTTTGAAAGGACTTAGCCGGGGCCTTGTGGGTGGGCGTTAGAGTTTGTGCCGGTGTAGCCAGTTAAAATGGCGTGCAAGGCACAACAATACCATCAGGACTGGAAGCAGCCATTTAAATTAGTCTTCCATCCTCCTAGGAATGGGTGACATCACTGTCACTAAAAATGCTGGTTGGCTGGGAGAGGTGACAGAGATTAGCACAGTGGGAACACCATGTCGAACATCAGACCCTGCTTGCAATCTTGAAGTGATGATGGATTCAGAAAATAGCTCAGGCAGCGTTTAATCTTTACAGTTTCGGGCCCAGGAGCTGCAGGAGTGCCAGCCCATCCTCCAGGAACCCCCTTTCCCCCAGGGACACCCCCTACACCCCCTGGCTCTGGCTCAAAGCCAGCACAGGGCTCAGCCAATTTCATTCCTCCCCATGACCACTGAGTGGCATTGGGTCAGACGTTTGGTTCTGGCTGTACAATACTCTGTACCTCAAGGCATCTGATGAGGGAAATTGGGAATGTCCTTATTGGATAGGGGGAAGTCTAGAGGCAATGATTGCCATTTTTAGGGTTTCAAAGGCATCAAGCTGGTTCACCTTATCCAGAAAATTAAAAGCAGAGGACGCAGCCTGCACTAGAAGGGAGTTAAACTCAAAACTAACCTGCGGATCATTATCTCAGTGAACAAGCGGCCAATCTATAGGGGGAGCAGGCTTACAGGGTAACGGTGGGAGCAGATATCATTGATTCATTCGAATGCACATTAGATTGTTTTGTTTCAGAAAATAATACTTTGAGATAAATAAAAGCAAAATACTGCAGATGCTGGAGATCTGAAATAAAAACAGAAAATGCTGGAAAAACTCAGCAGCACCCATGGTGAGGAAAACAGAATTAACGTTTCGAGTCCATATGACTCTTCTTCGGAACTCTTATAACATTTTGAGATATGGTGTAGGGGTAATTTGAGACATGACATGTTTGGGAAAAGCAGGTGACTTTGGACCCTGGGTTCTGAAAGCTCTCCAGAACTGCAATTTTCCTCGCCTCGTGCTGTAGGTTGATTAATAGAGTTTGATTGCTATGAATAGTCAACAACTCCATCATTCTCATATATACAAGGGTAGTGGAAGGTGAACTAGGCTATTTTTATTTGGCAATTCCTGTGGTCCTATCTGCATGTGCACATTATTACAAGATTAGTAAAGACGCTTCAGTTCTGAGCTAGTGGAAACGAGTATTCCCACACTGATATTTGTGCTTGTGGTTTGCCAACCTTATTCACCACATTTTGTGCATTTATGTACATGCATTGCAGTCCTGTCTTTGCATTCCTCTTTCTTAGTGGGCTCCTATCCATTATGGTGCTACTTCTTTCCCTGGTATTGTCCAGCATTCTCATTTTATGCCTCTTTTCTACTTCTATATGCAGGTCCTCATCCCAACTTCCAATTTAGATTAAACCCTCCCAACCACACTAGTTAACCTCCCTGTGAGGACATTGGCCCATCTCCAGTTGTGGTGTAACCCATCCCTTTTGAATAGGTGCCAGTACTGGTCCCAATGCCCCATGAATCTGAAGCCCTCCCTCCTGCATTATGCTTCAAGCCTCACATTGATTCCCCCCTATCTTCCTATCTCTACTCTGGCTAGCATGTGGCACTGCGAATAATCCAGAGATTACCACCCTTGAGGTCCTACCTTGTAACTTCCTTCTTACCTCCTGGAAATCTAACTTTAGCACCTCAATATCTGATCTCTCTATGTCGTTGGTACCAAAGTGCAGCACAACTTCTGGCTCATTCCCTTCCCCCTCTAGAACATTCTGCACCTTCCCTCTGATGAACTTTACCCATATAGAGAGTAAGGAACTGGCAGAGTCAGATCACTGGGGACATGTACACAGCAGTTCTTGCATTGAAGTTGCTCGACATTTAATTAAAATTGTCTTGTTTGTAACTCTAGTGTAGCAGGTGACCCTTCAATCATCCTTCTCAAGGACAGTTTGATCCTCTTCCTCCATTTGCTACTTCGTGATCTCTCTTCAGACAGTGCAGTTGTGCAACACTCAGCAGATGGCTATCATTTTGGAGGCATTTGCAGAGGTATAGGATAGCATTCAGCTAACCTGTCCAGACAATGGATTGCTTGCTTCAGTATCCTCACAGTATTATTTATTCATACCCATGTGGAGACGTGCCTCATTATATTTTCTTATAACTGCAATTTGTGGGTTGTGGACTCACATCATGAGCTGCCTTCTCAAACTGCTGCAGTCCATGTGGTGTAGGTACACCCACAGTGCTGGTAACGAGGGAATTTCTGGATTTTGACCCAACAACAAGTGAAGGAATGGCGACGTATTTCCAAGTCAGGATGGTGTGTGGGTTGGAGGGGAACCTGCAGGTGGTGGCATTCCATTCATCTGCTGCCCTTGTCCTTCTAGGTGGTACAGGTCAAGGGTTTGGAAGGTGCTGTCGAAGAAGCCTTGGTGAGTTGCTGCAGTGTATCTTGTAGGTTGCACACACTGTGGCCATGTGCGTCATGGTGGAAAGATTGAATGCTGAAGGTGGTGGAAGGGTGCAAATCAAGCAGGCTGCTTTGTCCTCTTCCCCTCTCTACCTCTCCCTCCTCCCTTAAAATCTGCCTTTTTGACCAAGCTTTTTTACGCCAGCTCTGATATCTCATGTGGCTCAGTGTCAAAGACAATGTTAAAACTCATAGCCTCAACCATTCCAGCACACTCCAGCTGTAATTCAGCTGAAAATCACCTGGGGCTTTTGGGTCAAAACCTAATCATGGCTCAGTTGTAGTCCTGTCACAAGGTTCAAGGTTCAAATCCCACTCTGGGGGCTGAATCTTCCAGTCAGAGTGCGAGGGTGGTCCTGACACGCTGATATGTAAAATGATGCGCGATGATGTCAGGCATGCGCCCTGACATCATCTCAATGTTTTGTTCGGCGGGCGCACGCTGGAGTTGGCTGCGCGCCCACCAAAATGTCAATGGGCCGTTAGGAAAGTAATTAAAGTATTTATGAACGCTGCCCGTCCAACCTTAAGGTTGGCGTCAGGCTTAACGCCCAAGCGGCCTTCACGCTTTTCAGGAAACCTCATCCATGGGCGGGATGAGGCTTCTCATAAAACAATTAAACACATTTTCCCAACTTCACAAACATGTCTCAACTCATGTGACACTGTCACGTGAGGGGACATGTTTAATAAATTTCATTTATTAAAATGTTTTATTAGGCAGCTCTGTGCCTCAGGGAGATAGCTGCGCTCTTTCATGCGCATATGCGAGAGACTGAAGGTCCTGACTCTCCCTCTTCCCCCCGCCTGCACAGGTAGCGCTGAGCGCTACCGGCCGTACGTTATGCTGCGCAGGCCTTAATTGGCCCGCCCGCGTAAAATGGCGGCACGCAGCCGATCGTGGGCGGCGATCGGCTCCACGCCAGCCCCCGCCTGTTCCCTCCCAGCCCGCCCACCATAGGAAAAATTCTCCCTCAGATCTTGAGCCCAAAATCAAAGCTAACACTCCACTGCAGTAGCGAGGGAGTGCTGCACTGTCAGAGCTGCTGTCTTCTGGATGAGATGTTAATCCAAGGGGCCATCTGGCTGTTCAGATGGATTGTAAAAGATTCCATGGAACTATTTCAAAGAAGAGCCAGGGAGTTCTCGTTGGTATCCTGGCCAATATTCATCCCTCAATCAATATTATAATAGAACATATTACCTGGACATTATCACATTGCTGTTTGTGGGAGCTTGCTGTGTGCATATTAGGTGCTATGTTTCCTAACTTACAACAGTGACTACACTTCACTGGCTGTAAAATGCTTTGAGATGTCTGGTTGTCATTAAAAGTGCTACATAAATGCAAGTCCTATTTTTAAAATTGGAATTTCTTACTCAGCCTTGTAAGGGGTCACACCACCCTCTTCCCCTCATGTCTTTACTAATGTCGCTGAGGTAGGGGAACTAGGGGTGGTGGTGGTTGGGCTGGACCCTCTACACTCCCTGACCTATGGGATCTCTTCTATGTCCAGATGTTGATATGCCCAGTGCCTTCCTGGACTGCCGAAGGGTGCAAAGTGGGCACTCTGATCCAGGTCAGTAAATTGGAGGGTGGGGGAAGATTATGGCATAGTGGTAATGTCACTGGGGTGGCAATCCAGAGGCCCAGGCTAATGTCCTGGGGCACGGTTTCAAATCCGTGATCATAAAACTATCAATTGTTGTAAAATTCCACTTCGTTCATTAATGCCCTTTAGGGAAGGAAAATTGCCATCCTTATCTGGTCTGGCCTACATGTGACTCCAGACTCAAAGCAATGTGGTTGACTTTTAACTGCCCTCTGCAATGGCCTAGCAAGCCACTGAATTCAAGGGCAATTAGGGATGGGTAACAAATGCTGGCCTTGCCAGCAATGCCCACATCCCATGAAAGAATAAAATAGTGTGGATTCCCTGAAAAAGAAGGACCCTTCTTCCTCAACAGAATTTTTTTGCAATTGCTTCCAAAGGTAAGAGGTCGCTCCAGGGGGAATGGGCAACATCCCAGATGGAAGCAGAGATTGCTGGAAAAACTCAGCAGGTCTGGCAGCATCTGTGGAGAGGGAAATAGAGTGAACGTTTCCAGTCCGTATGACTCTTCAGAGCTAAAGAGAAATAGAAATATGTTGGATTTTATACTGTTTAAGAGGGGGTGGAGCAGGTGGAATGAGATAGAAGGTCAGGGATAGGTGACAGCTAAGGAGAAATTGACAAAGATGTCATGGGCACAAGACAAAGGTAATGTTAAAGAGTAAAAAAGGTGCTTTACTGAGTTTTTCCAGTATTTTCTGTTTTTATTTCAGATTTCCAGCGTCTGTGGTATTTTGCTTTTTATCCCAGATGGAAGGTTAGTAATGGAGATACCAGCAGTGTGGAGCTGGTGGGCACCCAAGATGTTCCATAATACTGCAGGTGTCACCGCCCCACCCACCCCACCCCATCGCAGACAGACCTGTTGGACACACACCATTGCAATAAGAACTTCCCCACTGACCCCGAATACTGTGACAGTTGAGCGTTGAAGGGCACTGGTGGGCATAATCCAACCATAACTGCTGGGATCAAAAGCAGTTGATTTTCAGGGCCTTAAACCCTAACATTAACAGAAATGCCCCTTCCTATTGGGGTCAACTTTAGCTGAGTGCAATGAAGCAATTCTGAAATATAAACTTCACACTTGACCAAGCTTAGATGAGCACTAATGCAACTACCAGATCTCCTACCTGTCTCCTCTGTCTTGCATGACAATGCAAGTTTCCTGAGCTCCATGAATGTTTTACATAGAAATCTTGAATGTGATGGATTCTTTGGTGAGCATTGTTTCAAAAAATAATCAGACACACGATTTATAAACACGGCCTTTCCACTCCTGCCGCCCTGTGTGGCTCAGGTGCTCAGTTATTGAGATGGGGAGGGCAGAGGCTATGGTGGGATTTGATTGTCAGGGTGAGAATTTTAAAGTTGAGGCACTTGGTGGACCGGGAACCTATGTGGGTCAGCATGGCACAGGGGCACAGCACAGAAAGCACCCAAAGCAGAAGGAGTGATAGTGAGATAAAAATGAAGAAAGGGAAGCGAGGTGATTCGTTTCTTTCCTGAGGGAAAAGGACACTGAATTAATTTTGTGGGCCGGGTTTTTACCGGGCGGGCGGGCCTGGGAGTAGTTGTGAAGCTGACTGCCGCCTGCAATCGGGCCCTGACATCGGTTTCAGGCTGGCCAGTTAACGGGCGGCCAGCGTGAATGGCGCGCTCAGCGCTTTGGGGCTGGGGGTGGGAGGGTGGTGAGCTGCAGCGTTCAGCGCTTTGGGGCTGGGGGCGGGAGGGTGGCGAGCGCCGATGTTCGTGCATATGCACGGGTGCGCGCAATGAAAGCTTTTTAAGAAGCTATAAAAAACTTACAAATGTTAGAAACATGCGAATCTGTCCACATGAGCAGGGTCACGTTATAAATGACATTTCAGCATTTAGAAAAATGTTTTAATTCCTGCCGGGAAGCTCAACCTGCCAGAGGCTTCACAAAAAATCCACAGGCCACCTGGCCGATTCAACCATAATGTGGGATGGGCAGCAAAAAATTGAATTCAATGAATAATTTATTGGCCTTAATCGGCCTGTTAGTTGCTGGCCGGGCACTGCCAACTCTCGCGTGTGCCCGCCGACCAAAATGTCGCACGTCATTTTACGCTCGAGCGGGTTGGGCCCACTCAGCAAAAAAATTCAGCCCCTATGTTTCAAAAAGGCCCTGGGACTCAGCACAAAAGCAAAATACCGCGATTGTTGGAAATATGGGACAGGATATTAAGCTCGGCGGGTGGGCGCGCGCCTGACCTGGCTGAGTGTAAAATGACGCACGATGACGTTGGGCAAGGGTCCCAATGTCATCGCGTAGTCCCGTTCGGCGGGCGCCCACCAACAATTAAAGGGTCTGTTAAGGCCATTAAAAAGGTAATTCAATTTACGGCCTTTGCACTTTTTAGGAAACCTCACCCACCGACGGGATGAGGTCTCCTGAAGCAAATAAAAATCAAATAAAAATGCTGCACTTGAGTCAAAAACATGTCCCTGCTCATGTGACAGAGGGAACATGTTTTATGACATTTTTATTTTATTTATTTATTTTTTAAACAGCTCTGTGCCTCAGGGAGATTATGAAGTGCTCACACCCGCGCACGTGCGTGAAACTTGCACCCGGCCCGCTCGGTGCTGATCGCGGGCAGCAGTCGGCTTCCCGACTGCCCCCGCCAAGCCCCCGCCAAGCCCCCACCAAGCCGGCACGCCAAGGGCGAAATTCTGCCCATGAAATAAAAATAGAAAATGCTGGAAACAGAAACTCAGCAGGCCCAACAGCATCTATGGAGAGAAAAAATGAGTTAACATTTCAGGTCATTGACCTTCCAACCGCCACTCAACGTTTCTCTTTTGTTTAATTTCAATAAAGTTAATTTATTGTAGCAACTGTAAAATTTGAAATCACGATAGTCAGTATTAGGGAGATGGAGTAACACCAATGAAGTGGTGTTTCCATGGATACCATTCATGCTCGTTCTCTGCAGTTCCACAATTTTAACTCCTTGTGGCTTAAGTCATGCCCTTTCCCCTTTGACCTTCTACATACCCAGAGAACAGGTATAGGCCACTTAATCTCAGCACCATTGTGACATTAACACTTGCTGTTTCAATCCTAATACGCTGTCTTTCTCCAGAGGTCAAATGTAACCTTCATTTTAAATAGCTGGCCAGAAACAATTGAGAACTGGCAAAATAATTAGGTGAGTTATTACACATTTCCCAGCAAATTCAAGTGGCCAGGACAAACTCTTCCATCAGACAATATCCAGTGTTTCAAAGCTATGAAACTCTTTGCCTCCCTCAATTTTCTTAATCTCAATATTGTGGGGCTTTAACACAAGGGCTTGGCGTCAATGAGCCTCCACTTAAATCATCTCACTTTCTGTCCATGGTCTTTTGAAACTTGGTGGTCTTGAACCTTTCACCAGGACTTTTGGATTTAAGGAAGGGATTTGCTACGGTGAGAGAACCAGGTATGTGGACAGTTAGGAGCAGATGGAAATGATAAAACCTGAAGGCCGGCTGAGTCAGGGTGGATAAAAGCTGGGATCCTATGGCTGCTTGACTCCCTGGCTTACTCAGCTGAGCTGACAGGGCAGCCAATAACTATCAGTTTTATTGATGGGAGGCCGATCCTCAGTGTACGATAGATATTACTTCGCGCCCATGAGGTTTTGCGTCTTCTTAAGGATGCTGAAGCGAATCACATGTCTCCATTTCAGTCACTCCCATCCTGGCAAATGTTTTGGAAGGATCCAGTGGTAACTTGGATCCATTGAGGATACGAAGTGGCAGCATGCGTTAAGCAGTGACATCTGCTAATTGCAAGTCGAACGCATTGGTATTCGAATGAAAGCGTAAATTAGAAACAGGCTGAACGTGTTTGGAATAAACTTGCGCTGGCAATAAAGGGGGGACGACTTGCAGCTTGAACTATTTGTAAGATTGATTTCTAATTTGCATTCGGAGGAGCTCTCAAGTTTTTCCAATCTAAAAATAAAATTCAAAGCAGTCCTCAGTCATGTTTCGTGTCGATTGTTAATTCAGCATTCAAGAAGTGGTGTGAAAGCACTCGGGTGTCGAGAGAATTTATTTCCATGGGTTTTCTGAAGAAGTAAATTGAGGCTTTGAGAGCTTCAAGTCTGTTTAAAAAGTGAATGAGAAATCTGATTTAGCACCTTGATTATCTTTTTTCAGAAAAAAGGTTCATGCTCTGTTTGGTCGGTAAGCGTGTTATATGCACCAGGCAGGTGCTGGATTCAATCCCATCTCAGTGCTGCATTCACGCCTTCCTGATTAGGTAATAGTCCCGGCTCGTTGGACCTTGGCTGGAGGGGCGGCGGAGGGCGGAGGGGGGAGGGGGGAGGGGAGGGGGGAGGGGCAAAAAAAATGAAATGCTCCATTCTTGATTGTGATCAGCCGTGCTCAGTGTAGGAGGTATTGAGGGCAGGACAGGATTGAGCCCAGCGGTAATGCACGCGGTGGTAAAATAGCCAATTGCAGATCACTCAGAATTCCAGCCTCCTCCAAAACAGGAGGGGACAAAATTGTTCAATAAACATACTTGCCAAGAACTAACAACTTAGAAAGACAAATCACTTTTTATAAAATATGTTTCTGTAATGCAGCCAAGGATTTGAGATCTTTACACACATTGTAATACATTAGGGGAGGCTATGGCCTAGTCACTAGACTAATAACCTAGAGACCCAGGGTAATGGTCTGGGGACCCGGGTTCAAATCCCAACCATGACAGATGGTGGAGTTTGAATTCAGTAAAAAAGTCTGGATTTAACCATTGTCGATTGCCAAAAACCCACCTGGTTCACTAATGCCCTTTAGGGAAGGAAATCTGCCATCCTTAGCTGGTCTGGCCTACATGTTACTCCAGACCCACAGCAATAGGGTTGACTCTTAAATGCCCTCTGAAATGGCCTAGCAAGCCACTCATAGAAAGTCTCAAAAAAGGAATAAAACCGGATGGACAACCCGGCATTGACCTAGGCACCGGAGACGACAGCAGCAATTACAGCCCTGTCGACCCTGCAAAAATTGGGAGAGCTGCCTCACAGACTAGTCAAGCAACAGCCTGACATATTCATCCTCACGGAATCATTTCTTTCAGAAACGTCCCAGACACTGACAACACTATCCCAAGGTATGTCATAGAGTCACAGAGAGGTCTACAGCACAGTAAAAGGCCCTTCAGCCTGTCAAGTCTGTGCCGGTCAAACAAGTACCTAACTAGTCTAATCCCATTTTCCAGCACTAGGCCCATAGCCTTGTATGCCATGGCATCGCAAGTGCACATCCAAATACTTCTTAAATGTTATGAGGGTATCTGCCTCGACCACCCTTTCAGGCAGTGAGTTCCAGATTCCCACCTCCCTCTGGGTGAAAAAATTCTTCCTCACATCCCCTCTGAACCTCCTGCCCCTTACCTTAAATCTATGCCCCCTGGTTATTGATCCCTCCACCAAGGGGAAAAGTTCCTTCCTGTCTACCCTATCTATGTCCCTCATAATTTTATACACCTCAATCATGCACCCCCTCAATCTCCTCTGCTCCAGGGAAAATAACCCCAGTCTATCCAATCTCTCCTCATAACTAAAACTCTCCAGCCCAGGCAACATCCTGGTAAATCTCCTCTGCACTCTCTCAAGTGCAATTGTATCCCTCCTATTATGTGGATTCCAGAACTGCACACAATGCTCTAGCTGTGGCCTAACCAGCGTTTTATACAGTTCCAGCATAACCTCCCTGCTCTTATATTCTATGCCTTGGCTAATAAAGGCAAGTATCCCAAATGCTTTCTTAACCACCTTATCTACCTGTCCCGCTACCTTAAGGGATCGGTGGACATGTACGCCAAGGTCCCTCTAATGCTCATTACTTTCCAGGGTCCTACCGTTCATCGTGTATTCCTGTGCCTTGTTTGTCCTGCCCAAGTGCATCACCTCACACTTATCTGGATTAAATTCCATTTGCCACTGATCAGCCCATCTGACCTGCCTGTCTATATCCTCCTGTAATCTAAGGCTATCCTCCTCACTATTTACCACCCCACCAATTTTTGTGTCATCCGCAAACTTACTGATCACCTAGTTTGTGTTCTGCCAGGGCCACTCAGCTCCTGACCTCATTACAGCCTTGGTTCAAGCATGGGCAAAAGAGCTGAACTCCCGAGATGAGGTGAGAGTGACTACCCTTGACATCAAGGCAGCATTTGGCTGAATGTGGCATCAAGGAGCCCTAGCAAAACTGGAGTCAATGGGAATCAGGGGGAAACTCTCCACTGGTTGGAGTCATACCTAGCACAAAGGAAGATGGTTGTGGTTGTTGGAGGTCAGTCATCTCATCTCCAGGACATCACTGCAGGAGTTCCTTAGGGTAGTGTCCTTGGCCCAATCATCTTCAGCTGCTTTATCAATGACCTTTCTTCCATCATAAGGTCAAAGTGGGGATGTTCGCTGATGATTGCACAATGTTCAGCACCATTTGTGACTGCTCAGATGCTGAAGCAATCCATATCTAAATGCAGCAAGGCCTGGACAATGTCCAGGCTTGGGTTGACAAGTGACAAGTAACATTCGTGTTACACAATTGCCAGGCAATGACCACCTCCAACAAGAGACAATCCAAACAGCGCCCCCTGATGTTCAATGGCATTATCATTGCTGAATCCCCCATTATCAACATCCTGGGGGTTACCATTGACCAGAAGCTGAACTGGACTAGCCATATAAATACTGTGGCTACAAAAGCATGTCACAGGCTAGGAATCGTGCAACGAGTAACTCACCTCCTGACTCCCCAAAGCCTGTCCACCACCTACAAGGCACAAGTCATGAGTGTGATGGGATATTCCCCACTTGCCTGGCTGAGTGCAGCTCCCACAACATTCAAGAAGCTTGACACCATCCAGGGCAAAGCACCCCGCTTGATTGGCACCACAGTAGCAGCAATCTGTACTATCTACAAAATGCTCTGCAGGAATTCACCAAAGCTCCTGAGACAGCACCTTCCAAACTCATGGCCACTATCATTTAGAAGGACAAGGGCAGCAGATGGATGGGAACACCACCACCTGGAAGTTCCCCTCGAAGTCACTCACCATCCTGACTTGGAAATATATCGTCGTTCCTTCACTGTCACTGGGTCAAAATCCTGGAACTCCCTTCCTAACAGCACTGTGAGTGTACCTACACCACATGGACTGCAGCGGTTCAAGAAGGCAGCTCACCACCACCTTCTCAAGGGCGACTAGGAATGGGCAATAAATGCTGGCCCAGCCAGCGAAGCCCATGAATGAATAAAAAAAATATAACCATGATACTTTAAAAAAAAATTGTGTGTGAATCCTGTTGAGAAGGAAACATGTTTACAACAACAACTTATATTTATATAGCACCTTTTAACGTAATGAACTACCCCAAGGCACTTCACAGGGTGTTCTAAAGCACAATTCGGCACTGGACCACATAAGGGAAGTTGGCCAAAAACCTGATACAGGAAGTAGGTTTTAAGGAGTGTCTTGAAGAGGGATAGACAGAGGGAGAGGGTTAGGTAGGAGCCTCAGCAGCTGAAGGCACGGGCACCAGTGGTGGAGCAATAAAAATCAGGGATTCCCCAGAGGCCAGAATGAGATGGGTGTTGATATCGTGAAGAGTTGTGGGGCTGGAAAGGATGAGAATTTAAAAATTGAGGTACTCCTTGACTGGGAGCCAATGTAAGTCAGTGAGGACAAGGGTGATGGATTTAATAGAATTCAAGCTAAATTTTAATGAAACGTTGTGGAATACAGCTGAAGACTAGGAAAACACTCATTGAGTTAGGTGAGAACAGGTTTCAGCCAGACTCTCATGAGGAAAGATGGCATATTAGGGATGGGCAACAAATGCTGGCCTTGCCAGCAATGCACACATCCAGTGAGCAATTATTAAAGAAATGGGCAAAAGATTGGAAGAAAACTATCTCTTGGGAACCCTCCCCATGCACTTCCCCATAATATATAGTAAATTTCAGAGCAGTACACATTCCAGGTGGTGCTTTTGATAAATGATGGATCACTTTGAAGAGCACATTTGAAAGCAAGATAGCTTTTCTGGATGATATACAGTCAAACTCACTGTACATCTGTGCTATGCTTCAAATGATTTGGCCTTTTCAAGCATATCTTTAAATACATTTGAAATCGGGGTTCTTGCTAGAGGCCTAAAATGATTGAAGAAATGCCAAAAAGTCAACAAAATACATAAACAAACAACATGCAACCATAAAGTTGTTGCTAGGGGCAACCCCTCAGTGATGAAGAAATCAGATTGCGCTAAATTTTCAGTACGTTTAGATCTGCTCAACAAGTTGTGCTGCTAAGTGCGGTCATTTCAAGTTTTCTGTTCTATTGGTTGACAGGCCTAGTAGCTGCTTCAGTTAAGAAGTGGATAACTAGTTAAGAAAAGATGAATGACAAAATGCCACTTGGACCACTTCACAGACCACGCACAGCACACCCTACGCAGTCTCTACCCCATGTATTTAATCGTCTGAGGGAAAGGTCTGAATAAAACATGCTCCCCATCTTCGATCGTAAGAAATCGCCGGCCCCAAAACGAAATCAAGCAAAACACCAGAATATTTCTTCACCTTTGCAATTCTCCTTTGCAGCCATAGCCTTCTGTCATCCAAGAAAAAAATCAACCACTAAAACAGCGGCGATGCCCATCTGAGAGGACAGGTGAGGCCTGTTTTAATTCACAGCCAGAAAAAAATGGCACCTCCACCCGTGCCACACTCCCCCAGCGCTGCACTGGAGTGTCAGCCTGGATTATGCGATCATGTCCCTGGAGTGGAACTGGAACTCACAGAGTCAAGAGCGCTATCCACTGAGCAGCTGCTGACATCTTAAAGCATTTTGGGGGTGATTTAAGGCACCAAACATGTTGGCATCCAGAGACTGCATGGACTCATTTGGTTACCGTGATTGACATTCCACAAAGTGGGTCACTCAGTCCATGGGAGAAGACATCCTCGCAATGCCCTTGATGTCAGCTCACTCATGTTTAAACTTGACTCTTCCATTCTCTCTGCAATGGTTGACCATGTGCACAGAAGGCCTGTCGGTATGTCAGAAAATCTCTGCTGCCCCTCAATGACTACCTTTTTCATTGATGCCCAGCTCCCCCAATCGCCAGCAGGGTACAGCATCTATATCCAGCTAAGCACCTCCAACGTAGACTCTCCACGATTGCCCCTGCCACCATTGTCTGCGTACGAGTGAGCCGTGAATCCCCAGGTGAAAATACAACTAACTCCCTAACTGTAACCACTAAAGCGTGAGTCTCTGAGCTGATGCATGGTCTGCATGGGGCCAACGCACCCGCAGAAGGCATGAGCTCGCCTGAGGAGGAAGAGTCATCATCTGGGAAGTCCATCAACCGTTGCTGCATGTGTCCCGAAACAGATGAATACTGGCAAGTTCATAATGTTGCAACATAGTATTATGAAGATGGTCATTCACTTCATGTTGAAATCAAGTTGAAATAATTGAATGTTTTATGACATGTGAGTTGTTGATATTTAATTCTGTCACCAAGTAGCTGGGCGACCCCAATTTCTGCAAATCCCAAGGTCAGAGATGCTGAAATGTCTCTGGTCTCCAGGACCTCCTCATCTACAGGTGTCAATTGGGAAACCTGTGAAGAACCACCCCTCGTGCTCTTTCTCGCTCTGTCTTCTCTTCTGCAATGAGGGAAAAACAGACCAATCTGTGACTGCACTGATTATCGGGGAGAGGCATCAGATTACGTAAGGATCATGGTGAGTGGCAGTAGTGGGTGGACAGTGGGAGTAGGATGATGTGTAGAGATGAGTGTGCCTGTAAGGTAAGTGTGTGCGCAAGGAGTGATGTGATGGAGTAAGCTTGACAAAACAGAGCAGGGGGAAGGGGATTGTTGGGTGGGGTGGGTGATGTGCACAACAGGATGTAGGTGAATGTACAACTGACCTTTCCTGACCTGGTTAGGTCATTTAAACACTTCCACCATTGAATCCAGGACACAGTTCTCCTAATGACCCCCGTGTTCACCTTCATCCACATCGTCCTTGGTGCAGCATCAGGTTTCTGCCCCCTGTTGCTAGGGAGAAATATCTCTCTCCTCCTCACTGACCCCAGCAGTCCATCATTAAATTGAGGCACAGGTGGAACTCCCAACTCCTCCAAATTCCATCTTTGGATTGACCCTTTCAATGCACCAGTCAAAATTGAGTCACACGGGTCTGCACCATACCCGCTGTGATGCATTCAACACCGAACATGAGGATAATTTTATAATTAAGTAGCTGTGTTAAAATGCCACAAACAATTCCAGGCTTAATATTGCAAAACCACCCCCATTCCAAACATGCCTCAAGGTTATCATCAGAGCCGAGGTTCATCCTTAAACATTCTACTTTAAATCTCCCCATGGCCGACTAACAAGTGATGTTCACTGTCCCTTCCTTATACAATCTCTTGTGAATTTTTAAGCACTTTATTTGTTTGGGAGTGATTGATTGGTGAGTAAGGGATGGGTGATCTCTCTGCAACTGGGTGATCAGCAGCATTCTTTGTTCCAACACTAGTTGGAGAATTAACAGCTTCCAACACCCATGAGGAGGATTTGCACGTCCTCGATTTTTCGGGGCACCTTTTCAAGCATCAGTGATTAACTTGGGCAGTCAGAACCATGCGAGGATCAGGAGGATGAGTCAGAGATATGTTGCCCTGTCAGAACAAATGTCACGACTGCAATGATGCCGCCCAGGAAAGGGTAAGCTTGATCCGTGTGCCTCCCTGTTGCCTCTTTCCTGCTGACTGCCTTTCTCACCATGGTCACTTTATTGACTAAAAGCCATGCAGCAGCCTTGGGCTCCTTCTGATTGATGGCACCAGAGCACGTTTCCCAGCAATGCAGCCGTTCAGATCAATACAGTTTGAGCAGACATGAAAGGCTACAGGTTGGGAAAGGAGCGGGCATTCTGATTAAATGTTCCTGAGCCTAGGATCCCAGGGAGTAGCATATGGAGAGAAAAGATCAGTAATAAAGTGTAATTTAATAACAGAATATAAAGTGATAGCGATGTGCACTCTGAAAGCATTTAATAGATTGGCTCACAGGATTGGAGATGAGAGGTTTGCAAATGAAAACACTTCAGCTGTTTTCCTGAGAGTCTGTAATGAGTGGTTCCCCACACAGCAGGGTACGTTTTGAAAGCAAAAATTCTTCTAAAGGGTAGACAGCGAAGGAAATGCAATCAAGCTTCAATGCTTTGTAGCCCATCCACGTAATAACCTCTGCTTACCTACTAGCTCATTGTCAATCTCACTAGCCAGTGGAAATACCACAATTCTGTGCTCTTTATGTTGGCCTGTTTCCATTATGGCAAGTATCAATTGGTTTGTTACGTTCCCCCCATTACATTTGTTTAATTTGTCCTCAAGGTGTGACAGCATTTATTGCCCTTCCCTGATTGCCCTGGATGGGTGGTGGTGGTGGGCCAGTTGTGTTCATAACCCCTGAGCCACACCATTCCCGAGGGAATTAAGAGTCACCATGTCGTGATTACACATACTGGGGAAGGATGGCAGATTACCTTCCCTGAAGGACATTAGTTTTGTTCTGAATTGGGCTTTTCAACAATCTGGCAGCTTTCATGGTTGTTTTTTTCTGACATCAATCCACAGTTAAAGGGCTGATGTGATTTATTTTCAGCCTTCACATTACCCTTGGGTGTTTCACACAAACTGCACATCTCTCAGCAGAACATTGCTGTGGCCTGTTGGATCATTTCTCTTTGTATCATTAGTAATAGAACCCATTCAGCTGCTCCCCTTTGGGCAAGCAACAATTAAACCAGCCCATCCAAACCTTGGTCAGACCAGTGCTGGCCACTGAGTCCTGCTTTGTTTGAACCAATGTGAGTTTTTAACTCTAAAATAGAGCAGGCATTCTCCCCAGCGCCCTAGTCAATAGTTAGCCCTCAACTAAAATCGCTGGATATTATCACATTGCAGCCTTTGAGACTTTGCTGTGTTAAAAATGGCTGTTGGATTTCCTGCATTGCAACTGTAACTACATCTCAAAGTTACTTATAGGCTGTAAAGTGTTTTGAGACACCCTGAACTCGTGAAAGGTTCTATATAAATACAAATTTTTACTTTAACTTACTCACCCAATTGTCTCTGCTCGATTTGATACTAGTTAATTTAGACTCAGATTACGCGTATGGTAAAAGGTGCACCATGGAAAACCAGGTCATGTAACACGTGCCACTTTACGGTATTTAGCCAGCCAGCATGTTATTGTTCATTTTGCATTTGTGACAAAAGAAACTTTAATTGTTAACAATATGCTACAGTGTCCTGGAATGTTCTTACGTAATAAATTATTCTATTACATTTGAAAAAGGATGCGTTCCCCATCTTGCCCAGGAATGTGCTTTTCCTGATAGAGTGAGATGGAAATGCATGAGAGAACCAGTGCCCTTCTCAACCACCTGCTTCTCATCGAAAAAGCCTGTTGCAATTTCAGTAAGAGTGAAAGTAGCCCACACACCTGAAACAGGCTGAAAAATAAGTAAATCCAACTAGGAGTTCAGGGGAAACACTTTTACCCAGAGTGGTTAGAATGTGGAACTCGCTAGCACATGGAGTGGTTGAGGCAGATAACATAGGTACATTGAATTGGGAGCAGTTAAGCATATGAGAGAGAAAGGAGTAGAAGGATATGATGATAGTATGAAGTAAAGCAGAATGGTAGGAGACTCATGTGGAGCACACACACCGGTATAGACCAATTGGGTCAAAGGGCCATTAATTCTGTATAAACAGATCAGCACAAAGTTGTTGAAATTGGGTCTGAGGAGATGAAGCCAGAGGAGGATGTAGACTCCCTTGTTGAAAGCAGAAGCAGGACCCATAAAAAAGGAAATATTTGAAAGGCAGAAATGTAAAATAAAAAGGGGGAAAAAGGAGGGAAAAGGATTTAAGTGGAAGCTATTTTGGAAAGTCAACAGAGGTCCAATGAGCTGAATTCCTCCTTCTACTTCTATGCTGTAAAATTTGTGTGATATAAATGTAAGTATTTAATGACTGTTTATATTTTTTAAATAAGCTAAAACCCTTGTGGCAGCCTGAGATATAAATTTTAAATTTAGCTAGTTTCATTTCTGTGACAGTTTCAAGGACAATAATTAATTTTCAAATATTTTATTAAACATTCACTTAATTAGGAGTAACAGATGTTCATGGAAAAATATTCTTGAGAATATTAAATTGCTTGGCATTAAAGATGGCAAATTAATTCCAGAAGACTAGAATATTCCTTGCAAATTAAAACTTGTCTTGTTCTGAATGCTAAACGTCCATCCAGATCTTGATCGGTTAAAATAAGTGAACCATTTTAAAGTGATGTTATGTTATCAGGCAAAAAAAAAAATCATCCTTTTCCTGGAATTAGTGTTGTAATCCATGCTTAAGTGCAGTGATTGGGTTAGGTTGGGGTTAGGTGCCCCATTATAATTAGCCTTGCTGTCCCACCCTGCACTCACAGTGGGTACAGCCACATGGACAGTCCATTGATGATGGAGCACTGGGTTTGTGGAACATGAAACTCTTCAGGGAGAATTTTCACCATGTCGGGAAGGCCGTGCGGGAGTGGGTGCTCACCGCCCGCGATCGGGTCCGCGCTGCCATTTTACGCGAAGTTCACGACTCCCGAGGATAGCGGGAGTGGGCGGGCGGCAGTGGGCATGCCCACAGACCACCGGGTCCAATGGCGACCTGTTTAAATGAAGGCCTGGCAGCCTTTGCAAGGCTGCTCACAATGGCCGGGGGAGGGGGAAGAGCACATCAGAGGGGTACTGTGCATCCCGCAAGTCCGGAGGGTAGGCCATCGGGGCAGGCCAGGCCGGAGGGTAGGGTAGTGGGGCAGTGTGCCCCTCAGTTCTCTGACGAATGCCTAGCTGCCCTCCTGGAGGGGGTGGCAGCACAGTGAGAGGTCCTTCTTCCGAGGGATGGGAGGCGGAGACCTCCCCACCTGACCAAACGTGCGTGGGAGGAGATGGCTGACAGCGTGAGCTCCCATGATGTGGTGCGGTGCACATGGGTCCAGTGCCGCAAAATATTCAAAATATCCTGCGCTCGGGGAGGGTGAGCACCATGTTGGCTGAGGTCACTTAATGCAGCCGTCACCCTTTCCCTCCAGCACCTCCCCAGCAACTCTGAGTGCAGCTACCGCATTGAATCCCTCACGGCATGTACCCCTCGCTGGGTGGGCCAGCAGATATTGCCCGTGTCCAGTTCACTCTGAGAGGGTTGAGCTAGGATGGGTTCTGCATCTGCAGCATGTGTGACACTGACACCCAGAGTATAGAATGGGGATGGAAGTCAAGTATCAGCACCCAGGCGGAGAGCTGGAACTGGGAAGCATGTCAAAGTCAGGGTGCTAACAGGCTGGGAGGGGAGCTTCCAGTTGGCGGGGCACCAATCCATCTGCTGGCCTTTGCGTTCCACGTGCTTGTGCCCCCTTGCTTAGCAAAGTAACGCCTTGTGGTGCCACATGTGATGGAGGCAGCATTTGGACAATGCTGGGGGGGTCAGCCCCGGCTTTTTTGGGTGAGTGTGCGGCAGCTGCGGGATGATGAAGAACTGGAGCCCTGTAATGTCCCACTCTGGCTGGGTTGGCAGAGATGCGATGGGAATTCAGGTACAGGCTGGACTAATCAATGCTCCTCTCTCCTTTTCAGGAGAAGACTGTGCACAATTCCGCAGAACGGATCCGGACTGGTGGAGGCCAGGCCCGGGTAACGATCCTAACGCCTTCCGAGCAGCAGGACATGGATCTGGAGAGGCTCCATGCCCCCAGGTCCACCGGTGGCGGTGAGGCTGGGGTGCCACGGGGAGGTATGTTTGGTGAGCACTCAGGTCACCATGTGTGTTCTGGCAGCCATGGCACTGCAGAATGCTCAGTGATTGAAGTTTGCAACGTGGGTTGACCATTGATTATGGAAGGATGAGCAGACAATGATTGGGGGACAGGGATGCACATTGACTTCGTCTGCACTGTAACTAATCAAATGTCCATTTTCTTCCTTTCAGCATCACCGGAGCAGGGCTGGGAGGAGGAGGCCGAGGGCCCACCTCTCACCCCTGAGGGTCCAGAGAAAATCTACTCAACAGCATCACACCACCTCTGCCAGGCAGGCACCAGAGCAGATACTAGCACCTCGGTGGGAATTAGATCTTCGGCTAGTGTCCCGGGGCACGGACGAGAGGGCACTTCACACTCACTTGAGGTGCGGGCGGGGACAGAGAGTGCCCAGGGTGCCGCCAGTCGGAGGACTGCTGGGGACCAGGCACACGCTCGGTCGGTGGCTGATGATGTGCCACTGGAGTCGTCCGTGAGGCAGCGAACGCTGGAAGTGCAGCAGGGTATGCGGGAGGATCTGGCAGAGATACATGAGGGAATGCGTGGCATGGTGCCCGTGCTGAAGGAGTCCACACGGAGCATCACTGATGCAATGAGCCTCATGCCCGAGCACCATGCTTCCTCCATGGAGAGAGTGGCGACTCTCGTGGAGAGGCTCCTCCAGGAAACCAATCAGGGCCTCCAGGGAATGCGCTCTGACCAGCAAGCCCTCACATCTGCATTGACCTCAGCTGGTCAGTGCCAGTGTGGGAGATGGTTTGGGCACCAAGTATCCCAGCTCGGTGCCCATCCATCTACGGTGAGCGGGGAGGTCCAAAGTGACCTTACGTCAGCGCAGCAGCTGCCTGTCATCTCTTTGGGCTCCTCTCAGGGCGCTCCGGTGAGGGCAGCAGCTCCTCCGCCCTTCTGCCAGTGACCGTGGCATCCGATGAGGCTGCGGTGACTGGGGAGATGCCAGCTGTGGCACTGGCCGCTCCCTCCCAGGCGGGGCCAGCCCAGGCTCCACGGGCCAGAGGACGTCCGCCAAGGTCATCGAGGCCAACAGGACAGCGGAGTCAGCAGGCTGGCTCAGATGCCAGTGCCAGCGAGGAGACAGCACCTAGACGTAGCACCCTGAAGCATAAATTTAAGGCCCATTAGACACACCACAGGTTTCTCACTGGTGCTTTTATGTTGCCCCACTATTTGTTCATTTGAGACTTGGTGTGATGTGCAACACCTTGTTTTTTTGAAGTTACATTTGTTCCCTCAATAAATGTTGACATGTTGCCATGCCTCAGGGTGATTCCTTCTGCAGGTGAACAGGAACCCATGATGTTATGAGTGAGTTGTTTGACATTGAGCTTTATTGACAAGGGCCTTAGTTAATGTTACTATCCAGGAAGATTTAGCACTCAGCTATTGAGTGTGGAACCTGCAGCCCTGGCGTGTGTTGATGGTCCATCTGTGCTGTGCTAGCTGAAGGGTCATTGGATTAAAGTCTCCTGGGTGTCCCTGCCTCCCTGCAGTATGCCCGGGTCAGCATCTAACCCCTCAGCATTTCCCTGTGTGCGCTCATCCTCGGACTCACTGCTGGACTCATCGTGTGCAGCTGCAGCCACTGTGTCGACATCTTCATCATCCACTGCATCCCCCCTTTCCAGTGCAAGATTGTGGAGAGTGCGGCCTGCAATCACTATCACCAAAACACGATCTGGGGGTACTGGAGTGCGCCCCCTGAGCGGTCCAGGCATCGGAAGCACATCTTGAGAAGACCGATGGTTCTCTCTACCACAGCCCTTATGGAGGTTCCTATTGTACCGCTGCTCAGCTTCTGTTCTTGGATGGCGGAGAGGCGTCATGAGCCACCTTCTGAGGGGATAGCCCTTGTCACCCAGCAGCCATCCATCCAGCCGGGCTGGAGCACTGAAGAGCCCCGGCACCTGGGAGTGTCTGAGGATGTAGGCATCATGGGAGCTGCCTGGGTACCTTGCACAGACTTGTAGAATCAGCATCCTGTGATCACACACTATCTGCACGTTCATGGAGTGGAAGCCCTTCCTGTTGACGAAGGCACCGGGCTCACCCGCTGGCGCCTTGATGGCCACATGTCTACAGTCTATAGCACCCTGGACACGGGGGAAGCCAGCAATGGCCGCGAAGCCTCTGGCTCACTGTCTCTGGCTTGCCTGGTCCTAAAGGTAGTGGATGAAAGTCAATGCCTGGCTGAATAGAGCGATTGAAACCTGCTTGACACAAGTGTGGACAGCTGATTGGGAGACACCTCAAAGATCACCCACCAACCCCTGGAAGAAGCCAGAGGCATAGAAGTTGAGGGCAGCTGTGACCTTCAGAGCCACTGGCATGGGGTGTCCACCCACACAGTTAGCAGAGATCTCAGGCCCAATTATCTGACAGATATAGTTGACTGTCTCCCTTGAGAGTCGGAGCCTCCTTCAGCACTGCACCTCAGGCATATTGAGGTAGCTGCTTCGCCGCCTGTAAACCCTGGCAGCAGGATAGTGGCGTCTTCTGCAGCCCCTTCCACCTTGGTTCACCTCTTGGCCCTGCGCCCCTTGTGCCTGCGCCTGTCCTCCTAAAGGTGGCTCCCCTGGAGGCTGAATGTGGATTCCTGGCCTCCGCCCCCTTCTGGCCCTCCCTTCCTCCTCAGAGGAGGTGCCTCCAGTGAAGAGTTCAACTCCCATTCCCAGGCTAAGGGAAGGCTTCCTGAAACATGCAGGCCCCAAAACTGGTTTAGACTGTAGAGTGCTGACCTGAAGGCTGTTACCCCTGTCCAAGCAGCTGATGTTTTGAAGTATTCCTGCTCACACAGGTAAGCATAAGTAACTTTCACACTTGAATAACTGAAAGATCACATTCGTGGCCCCACTCACCCCTCTTATCCCGCCCATGGATGAGGTTTATGCAAATGTCTCCTACCCACCTGCTCGTTGCCCCCGTGCGAAGTCCTGAAGATCGCACGGGCCCCAAAAAATTGCAGTCAGTTGATGCCTCAAGGGCCTGAGCTACCTGATTAATTAATGGCGGGAGCGCATCCGAGAACATCGCGCACCCGCCCACCTAAATATCGCGATGGCGCGCGGTGATGCCGGGACACTCGCCCGATGTCACCGCGTGTTATTTTACGCGTCGGTGTGCGGGGCCCGCCCACCCCCCCGCCCACGGGAAGATTCTGGCCTTAGTGAAGGCGGTGGGGTACGGTAAAGGTTGTTTTTGTCACAGTGATTATTGGAAGACGTCAGTGACGTGCATCCTGTCCAGTCTCAGGATGAAGCAAAGCTCTGACCTGCTGCAGGTTTATTGGGGCTGTTACTCAGAGCACACGATTGTGACGACAGATGCTGCAGCTCTAAGCTATAAATTCTACCGATTTTTGGATTCAACCCAACCCCCAAAACACAAGAGTAGAAACTTCATACCGAAGTGAAGCCCTGGCACAGAACCACTTTTGGAATATTAAACTCAAATATCAGTGCTCTAAACAGGTACAGACTGTTTCCCCTGGCTGGAGAGTCTAGAACTAGGTATCACAGTCTCAGTATCGGGATCAGACGTGAGGAGAAATTCCTTCACTTGGAGGGTTGTGGATGTTTAGAATTGTCTACGCCAGAGGGGTATGGATCCTCAGCCATTGGATATATTCAAGACCGAGACTGATAAATCCTTATAATCATAAAGCAAGTTTAATGTAATAAAATGCCCCAAGAAGCTTCTCAGCAGCATTACCGAATACAATTTGACACCGAGCCACACAAGGGGAGACAATCAAAAGCTTGGTCAAAGAAGTAGGTTCTAAGGAATGTCTTCAAGGAGGAAAGAGAGACAGAGAGGCAGTGAGATTTAGGGAGGGAATTCCAGAGCACAGCCGCAAATGGTGGAGTGAGTAACATCGGGATGTGAAAGAGGTCAGAGTTGTCGGAGCACAGAGCTCTCGGGCGGGCTGTAGGGCTGGAGGAGATTACCATGAAAGGGAGGAGTGAAGCTCGGGAGGATTTGGAAACAAGGATGAGGATTTTAAATTCCAGATGTTGCTGGACCGCGATCTGGTTCCTTTTAAAGGTGCCAGTTGATCCTAAATTCACTGCGTTTTCTTGGGAATCTGTTCCATGTGTTCATTATTTGGTGGGATTTTTTTTTCCCCTAATCCCTACCCTATTACTTGAGACTGTAAGTATTGAGACTGTTAGAGGACTTGTATCCCCCCATCCTATGCTCATTGCCTAAGAGAAGTAATTTTATTTACTTCCACCTCATCTGTACCCTTCATATTGTGAAAACACATATCATGTCTCCTCTCATATTTCTCCAGGGAAAATACATTTAGGCACCACAACCTTTCTTTAAAACTTAGTCATCCTGCTTACTTAACCACCTTACAGTTCAACATAGCCACAGTCAGTTTAAGCAGACAATTCCTGAAATTTTATAAGACTGAAACATGAACTGAACTTTTAAAATGTAATGGAGGGCGTGGTGGTGGGGTGATTAAATTACTGGACTGGTAATCTAGAGGCCAGCCCTAATGCTCCAGAGTCATTAATTCAAATCCCACCACAGGAGCTGGGAGATTTACTGAAATTCAATTAAATAAATAAAACCTGGAAGATGGAGCTAGTCTCACTAATGTCATAAAATCCATCTGGTTCACTAATGTCTTTCGGGGAAGGAAATTTGCCATCGTTGCGTGGTCTAGCTTATATGTGACTTCAGAACCACAGCAATGTGGTTGACTCCAATCCTGTCCCATGAAATGGTCCAGCAAGCCACTCAGTTGCATTCAAGACTCAGCACCAAGTTCTCGAGGGGAATTGGGGATGGGCAATGAATACCTGGCCTTGCCTGCAATGCCCACGTCTTGCAACTGAATTTATAAATAAAGTTACATTGTTGTAACGGTTCAACTAAAGTGAAGTCGAGGGCTCAGCTCCTTTTTGTGCCCAACAATTTTGCCAATGCCACCAGAAACAGGGTACAGAGGGAGTGGGCAGACCTGGGTCAGGTGTTTGTATTCAGCTCATTCCTTTCACTGTTTTTCTCTCAGAATGGAGAACAGAAACTCTGTCCCGCGCGCAAAAATAAGGTCCACTTTAAGGAGGGGTGAGGAACCGCTTGAAGAGGGGACTGGACAGAGGAGAACAGTGTTAGAACTCAGCCTGAGAAGTGGAAGGCAGCACAGGATGAAGGTGTTGGAGCTGGGTCCCTGTTCTCAATAACCTATTGTCTGAGCTGACTGGGATCAGCTGGGATCCCACGAGACAGCCAAACCCTGTAAGATGTGCCATTTGTTTCCTGTTAGCACTTTGCCGAGATGATAAACAGCTTGTCGGTCGATAATGATGACAGGAAGCTCCTGGCTCAAACACATGAGAAACCAGAGCTTTCAGTGCTTGAAGTTGCAAATTGTAGTTTTGAACTTTACGGTTATGTCAGTGCCATGAACCAAACCCCAACAATCGTTTCATCGCTTTTCAAAAATACTCAGATGTCAAGATAGGTTAATGAGCAACTTCTGTTTGATGTTACTGAATTCCATGCACTTCAGAAATATAGTAATGATATAAATATAAAAGCAAAAACTCAATTAAATAAATTGCATGTTTTTCCAGTGAGTCTGCACACAGGAAGTCTTTTGAAGTTAGATTTGCAGGTTTCAAAACTGGTTTTAGCTACTGATTATATACAGGAAAGAAGTTTCCTCTGTGTTTTTGGAGAGGGAGAAAAAATCATTAAGATGCAAAAAGTATCTAATTTCCAGTATAAAAAAGTGCAGCATGTGACTCCTCCATAGCATCACTGGCATCAAAAGCCCATCAATGAGTTCTCCAAAGTGATAGCACTTGCCATCAGTTATGTATGAAGATTAGTCTTTGAAATTTGAAGAGATAAACTGAATTACTGGGCTTAGTTGGTGAAAAAGACATTGGAGTGACACTGGTTTTTATCATGAGTACAAAATGGGCTCATAGTGTATCAGCAGCCATTGTGGAAAAGAAAGTAGAGTGTGGTGTAAAAGGAACTGCCAACTCACGAAGAAAGAAAGCCTTGCGTTTACATAGCATCCTTCATGACATCAGCACACCCCAAAAGGCTTTAGAACAAATTAAGTACTTTCTTGTCTCTGTTGTAATCTAGGAAACACAGCAGCCAAATTGCACATAGCAAATTCCGACAAACAGCACTCTGATATGTGGTATGAATGCATTTTGTGCCATTGACAAAGACCAATTTCTCCCCCATGATATATATTTCTTCTAGTTTGTAGAGTCTGCTGTTTTTTTTTTGGTGTACACAATCTCCTAAACTTAGCCAGTTTAACTGGCTATTTACCTCAGACTATAAAGCAATATCACTCCAGAGTTTCCAAGAAATTCAAAGTCACTCAGAAGGGTTCCCTCTTACCTAATAAATCTATAACAGTTAACTTTACCCTGTGAGGATCTGATTTACTGGAGCATTTCATGAAGTTGAATTCATCAGAGAATTTGTTGATGTAGTGTTGTGCTAACGTTGTTATGTCTGCTTTAATGCAATAGGGATTATGCTGGGAGATAGCCATAAATTGTGGTGAATGATTATCCTTCATAATTCAAAGAAGCAAATTCGGTTTTCCAATTTCGGTTGTTGTCTGCTTTATTTTAGTCAGTTTTCATGTTTTGAGTGTAGATTGCAAGAAAGAAAACTACCAAAAGAAATCCTTCCCCATCAGAAAGGAAAGGGGAATGGGGCACTGCCTTACTACCCCCTATTAGATTGTTTAAGTGCTGCAACAGGGGTGGTTGAGCTCACAAATTTCTGGTTAAGAGGCAACAGTCCTACGAACTGAGCTAATGTAACTGTTGTCCCAAAAAATAATGGCCTTGAAGTTATACCAGGGGATGTTGACATAGAAACACTTAAAGTGTTTCTCTGAGATCCCACATAATGCTCTTCCCCCATCTTGTTTCTACAGTCATCTGGAACCAACTGAAAGAATCCTAGTCTCCAAAGCCAGGTCTGCTCCTGCTAGAGCTAACAACTCTTCGGACACTCAGGGATCTCATCACACAACCTCCTGCCTCCAAATGCCCCACCCAGTAGAAAAGCCTTTTTCTCCTGCCTCCAGTCGTTTTATAAGTAATAACTGAAAATGTGCAAAGAAATTGAGCAAAACTGTATTTTTTGTTTGGTTCCTGAGATATTTCTCCCAAGTCACTTGCAGCAGTTTCCAGGGCATTAAGACACTCCATGGCATTCATGGATGGCTGGCATTAGCTCCTGCAGCTTTCATTAATGAGCCGGGCTTATTGCTCTATCACCGACAGTGCTCTGGGTTAGTGTATACCTAACTGGCATGGGTATTTAATTACTCAGTTTGTCACAGAGCACTGACTCAGTCACAATCTCCCAACAGGTTCATCACCCTGGTTCATCACCAGCTCAACCACAAAGAGACTCTTCTTAATCCCCTTTCCAAGTAGAATAGTTGTAAATGTTCCAGTGGGGATAAGCTGGCAGAGCTTTCCCCTTCTTAACAGAGAAGCAACAAGGCCAGCTGTAGCACACTCCTGACAGAGGAGTCAATGCAGAACACACAATGCATCTGGGGCCTTGTATGACATAACACAACAGGTGGCAAACTTAATCTATAAGCCATTATTCAATAACTTTGGAAGAGGTGCAGTAGTGAGAAGTGAGAAGTAGGGACAAAAATACAGAAGAGATACTTTTATTTTGTGATGACACCAATGGGGACATTTGTAATTTGGGAAACTGCCACTTTGACATGAATTTCAAAAGATCAGAAGCGTAACCCAACCACTGCCCCCACAAAGCCCCTTCCCTTCCCCATTGGAACCGGTGCCACGTTTCTTGCCAAATCTTTCTCAGATTATAATGTCTCAAACTGGAAAAGAAATCACAAATATATTCTCACCAAAGCACTTTGAAGAAATCAGAACAATGCTTCCAACATACTGTAAATGATAAAAAAGTGTCTTGCAAACATATGAGGAGCAGTATCGGAGAATTACGCTTGGTGTCATTACAGTTGAAGCTATTAAATCTACAAAGGTTGATGTTTTACAAGGACAGAAACAGGCGTTTCAGCCCAAGCTGTCTTTACCAGAGTTTATGCTCCACACGAGCCTCCTCAACCACTCTTCACCTAACCCTACTGGCATAACCCTCTATTCCTTTTTCCCTCATGTACTTGTGTAGCTTCCTTAGCAATGCAGCTATGGGTTATGGATGGAAATCTGCCATTGTCTGTCCTTGGCACTGTCGTGTTTAGGCCAATGGTTTTAGTTGGAGGATAACAAACTCTAGATGAACTATTAATGCACACTAAGAAGCTGAGAGACCCATAACGGAAGAGAAAACTGTCCATTTATTTATCAGTTTCAAAGCAAGTAATCACTACTTCCATTTTGGCACTTAAAACACCTCAAAGTGCTGGCAGCGATGTGAAAGTCACAAGATCTATAAATACATACAAAGTGTTGCTAAATTAACAGAGTGTCATACAGTGAACATTAGCCATACTAAGACGAATGCTGACAGAAGTGTCACAACAGTATTACAACATTTATTATACTTATTAGAAGCAGCGTCTCATTAGATTTTTAGACAAACAAAGGCAACCTGCAGAAACTTAATTAAAAATCTGTCAGCTCCAGTACTCCTACTCGCGATTGAATGCCATGTACATAAATGAATGGATTAGTTCCACAGCAGGATAAATTGACATTTATACCATGATGAAGCAACGGCAGTTCCTTCTGATGCAAGTTCCCTTTTGCAAGTTTATACAGCACTTAAGTGTCTGAACTGGTCAGGTGAAAATTACTCTTTAAACCTGCCTGCAAAACAACAGTGGGAAAGGTTGAAGCAGATTTTATTGAATATGCTCAGATTCGCCAAAGCACGGCCATTTTGGTGGGCCAGTGCCCAATGAGTGGACCCTCGGCCCTATCTCAGCTTCACTTCTGCCTCTTCGATTTTCTCTTGGGTCAGAAAGTCTGCTTGTTAATCCTAGAGTGCCCATGGACAGGCAGCATCTAAATTGCTGACAGGCTTGGAGTGCCTGGAATTCTCAATGCTGTGCACTCTGGCGAGATCTCGGGTTGAATTTAAAGTATCAATACTTGGAGCTGCTCCAAACGACAGAGTGACTTTCACCCAAACTTTATAAGGACCCAATTACTGGGAAATCTGAAAGCTGTAAAGAGTGGCGGGGCTGAAATGACTGCCTGCTCTAGACTTTTTCAGTCTGCTCTGAATTTTTACAGGTTTTGGCAACAGACAAAGCTGCCTCTTAATTTACTCACCATCCTTAACTCTTGGAGACCCTGTTCCTAAACCAGCTGGAGAACAGAATAAT
Organism: Cetorhinus maximus; assembly: GCF_964194155.1. Classification (NCBI taxonomy): domain Eukaryota; kingdom Metazoa; phylum Chordata; class Chondrichthyes; order Lamniformes; family Cetorhinidae; genus Cetorhinus; species Cetorhinus maximus. The sequence continues at coordinate 14,191,951 of NC_135905.1, read as the reverse complement.
TTCCTTTATCTCGTCATTTGTTAGTTAATCTGCTCTACACGGTTGCTTCCCCAGAGAGTTCCTCCATAACTTGTACAAATTTAGTTACACTGAAAAAATGCTCTTTTACCTTTAGTCTTTATGAATCTAATACGACTGCAATTATTCATTCTCTGACCTACTGGGCTGTGTGCATTAATGTGAATTGCAGTCCACTTTCGATGCCTGTGACTCAACTTCCAGCCACTCATTTTTAAAGGAAGCATTACCTGGTGAAGCATATTGCAAATCACTTCACCAGGTCTGTAAATAGAGCAACCTTTTGTTACTACTGTCTGCCAGTATAAATATTATAGCTTGCTCTGAAAGCAAATCTTGCCCCAATGTGCATCTAACGTATAACTGAAGCACACATTTCAAAGTAGCCACTGCCACAATATTTGAGCTGTGGATTTAGACAGTCCATTTCTGCGACATAGTCTAGAAACTCCACAGTGTGGTGACAACACCTCTTTAGCTACGAGGGCCTTAGGAGAAGAATGAAGGCAGCCCCATGTAGCTTCTTTGGGGAAATGCTCTCCAAATAAGGCAGAATGAACAAGATGTGCCACCTTACAGCGAGGAGTAAATACTGATGCATCCCTCCAACTCCTGCTCACACAAAGTGGGCAAGATAATAAAAGACCAAAAGAGGCCACATACATAGGGCTGGCTACACTCTAGAACCTTCTACCCTTCGTCTTGACATGTAACGTCAGGCAACTGAAAGGGCAGCAATATTAGAAAAGAAAAATGATCTAAAAAGGTGCATCTGGACATACTGTGGAGATAATGCCAAGTCCGGTATCCAGCTGAGAACTAAGGAACATCACTTAAAGCTAATTAAAATCGGAGAAGCTAAATTGGAGAGATGGCGGAAAAGATTATTGGGAATGGTTCCAGGGTTGAGGAACGTCAGTTATGAAGATAGATTGGAGAAGTTGAGACTGTTTTCCTGGGAGAAAAGAAGGCTGAGAGGAGATTTGATGAAGGTATTCAAAATCATGAGGGGTCTGGACAGAGCAGGTGGGAGATACAATCGTGAAAGGATCAGAGAGGGCACAGATTTAAAGTAATTGGCAGAAGAAGTAAAAGCGATGTGAGGAAAACCTTTTTCATGCAGCAAGTGGTTAAGGCCTGGAATGTGTTGCCTGAGAGTGTAGTGGAGGCAGGTGCAATCAAAGCATTCAAAGGGGAATTTGACTGTTATCTATAAAGGATTACAGAGAGAGGGCAGGGGAATGGCACTAGGTGAATTGTTCATTCACAGAGCCGATGCAGACATGATGGGCTGAATGGCCTCCTTCTGCACGGTAACAGTTCTGTGATTCTGTTTGCAGATCGCATATATTCATATCAGACATTAACAAGGTGACGTTTCATTATCACTGTGCAGCTGTATAACCGTTAAAAATAAACTGTTGGGTACATGTGCTTGTCAGGCTGTTTAACATGGCGCTGCCACAATTGGTAACTCTCTGACATTTTCCCTTAGGGCCATAGCAATGTTCAAAAGAATAACATCAGTGTTACTGATGTGGTGGCATAGTCACAATCAGATAACGATTGCCAGGCATAGATTAGCCCATTCATTGGGAAAACTCAAAGAATAAAAGCCAATAGCATTGATCATTTCAGTAAAAGGGAGGAGAAAAGCATTGTTATCTTCATCTGCAATCTCGGGGTTACATCCATTTATTATCCATGCAAGTTATTTTCGCCTTCCCTTGGTTTGTCTGCGGCCCACAAGTTAAAAAGGTGCCAAATGTTGATATTATTTTCAGCTAATAAGCAGAGATGTGTGGAGAGTGAGTAGGTCTCACTAAACCTAATGCAATTAAAACCCACAAAGCTGGGCTCAAATTTGAAATCACCTACTCATCCTTCCTCAGTTATAAATCCTCAGCTCATCACCAGCGACTTTCATTTCAGGTGCTTTTCGCGCTGCTGATAACCCTTTGTTACTGAGTTTTGATGCTTAATAATGAATAATGAGGTTTAGGTGGGAAAAGACGATAATATTTGTGCATTTGGATTATGTGAAATTATATAAATAATCACAACAGAGCCTGGAAACAGTTGTGCGCATTTCAAAAAGCTGAATGGCCTTCTTCTGTGCTGTGTGAATCCATGATTGATTTCTTGAAAGCCTTGTTTCAAAACTGGTGCCTGAAGCCTAACATCTATGAAAGTGTTTTGATAGTAAAATTCCTGCTTCTGCTATTTTCCCTATTGGAGCCATGCTGGATTTTTTTTTAAGAGCTGACTCAATTAGTCTGTTTTCACCCCAACGCTGGCTCAACCAAACCAACCAAGTTTAATTATGTCAAGTGAACTGACTGTGGTTCACACACACACACACAGGCAAAGGCACGCTCACACACACACACACACACATAGACATAGACACACACACATACGCTCACTCAGATACGCACGCACACACATACACATCCCTAAGAGAAAGAATTATTCTTTGTAAAGAGAATTATGTAATGCTTGAGTACTTCAGAACTTTGATAAACAATAAGAGACAAATTTGTTTTCCTTCTTTAATCTTCTATTGATGGGACCTGGTAGGTTCATCTTTTGATTTAGCTGGTCCTTTCAAGGCAGGAAGCACCGGTAGCCATGGCGATGACAGATCAGGAATGGTTCTCTTAGCCTGGCTTAAGTGGCTAATAACCGTGTAGAGACTTCCGCGGGGACCTGCTTCCTGTTCCGAGTAATACATCTCCAGAGCTGCAGGAGTACAGTGCTTATGCTGCAGAAGAGAACAAAACAAAGCATGACAATTGCACAGCTCACCAGAGGGATCCTCACCACTCCCCCGTCCACCCCCACAACCATACTTCGATTCCGCAATGAACCTCTTCAGAGTTACATTCATATATCATGCAGGGACAGGGGGCTTCAAGAAGCTTCAGCTAGCTGAAGACGTAAAAGTGTTCCCCACTTTTCATCATCCTTCAGTAGAAGTGTTATCTAATACATCGACAAGTACATAATCAACCCAAGTGTGACTTAGGTGATAAAGCCAATGGCATAACTGTAAAAGACAGGCAATTTCGCCTATGATATCGACGCATCAAATTTTTCAGGTTCTGGTACCCGTGCACTACTCTCTATATAACGACAATGTGGGAAGCCTCACTGGGTCTAATTGGTACGTATTGGGGACAAGTTGCACCGCAGTTGTGTGAGAAATCTCAGATCTTTCACTGAGCCCAACTGCTTTTTTTATCCTTCCCTCTGTAATTTACTTTTCAATTTACATTCCAGAGGGAGCGAACTCGCACAGGAGTGGTGGAGAGCCTTGCACAGCCTGACAATACATCCTGTTGCACTGTTGTTGCTATGGTGAATCATGAATTTTCAAATAGCCTCACAACATGACATATCACACTGGTGATATCACTGCAGTCAGGATCTCTCACATTGTATAATAACACTTTAAGTGTGACTCTTTTTTCTAGACACAGGAATACAATGATAATTTTGCTCTTTTATAAGCTGCCCTCCCAGTTGTGGCTGCTTGTGCAATCAAATTGTGCATTTTATACAAAGCAGAACTTTTATTAGAGGTTTTATTGTGACTCCAAATGCATCTTTTGAAACGACATTCATGTTACTGCTGATGCTGGGGAAGTAACTGAACACAATTTAGATTTGATGTACGCTTCTGAGAAGTCGTTTGCAGTGTTTAACAACACACAATCCCTCAATAGAAAGGAAGAATTGACAACTTCCATTTTGACTGAGGGCAAACCTGAGCCAATTTTTAAAAAATGTTCCAATTGGAAAAAAGAAAATAGGATTTGATTGGAGCCTAAAGTGAAGAAAAGTTCAATTTTGGCTCATTTCTGTTCAGTCCTATGGAATGAATTTCGACCCAGGTGGACCTGAAGCTTAAAAGGCACAACACCTGGGTCTCACTCCGCTTATATCAATACTGTTTAAAAATCTCAGAGTGAACAAGGAAAAAATGTTCATGGTGTGTGTTCATGATAGGAATGGTCTTCATCAGGAATAGCCAAATGAAACCAATCTCCTCTCCTCTTTAGATGAAAACCTGTATCTGAATTGCTTGGATTGCAACTGGATTTCGGTTGTGATTCTCAAAAGCCTGTTCGTCTGGAACAGCCCATTAGATTGCGGGCTGTAATACGCCACATAGACCCAGAGTTTCCTCTGAATCGTCAGCGCTTGTGCCACTATTACACAGATATTGCATTAGAAAGGATAAAGGAAGCTGACACATCATGTCACTTGTGTGCCAATAAAATATTGGGTGCAAGTTTCCTCAATCTTTTTGGAAGATTTGACAACCTGTCTGGCCAAAACCCTCAGGATTCACTTGAATAAGAGGGACTCTCATCCCTCTGCAGAAAAGCTGCCCTTTGGGATGTTAGAGCCACATAGAACAGATGCTGCAGGTCTCCTGGTGACATTATGCAGGCAGAAGTGAAGAATTTGAGAGCTTTGATGGGTCCCCAAACTTTCTTTGCCAATTTCTGGCTTCACGGATAATTCCACAATTGTTTGCTTACTAAGACCTTTACTTGACTACCACACTGCAACCACCATTAGACCCCCATCTCCAAGACACCTCCCTCAACTCTCCCCCCTCCAACCACACTCCATATTCTCAGAATAAACCCTGGAAAAAGTATTACATTCCCCAAGGGCACATCGCTCTTATAGAAGAGGAGGAGGAGTAGGAGACACAGCAATACACGAAGGAGAGGTGACTAAGGCAGCATGGAAGGAGACAATGGCAGTGAGTAACAGGGCCACCTCCCTCCAGAGGGCAAGGCTGATGTTCCTGGATGACTAGTTGTTTGGCACGCCCAACCATCTGCCCCTCCTGTTGTCCATCTTCTCCATGGGTGCTTACCAGCCCTTTGGTGAGAAGTTGACCTGTCAAAGTGACCCATGGACAAGAGCTGACCCATAACCCGAGGGCAAGAATAGGACAGATGGAATATAATGTGGAAAAACGTGAAGTTATCCACCTTGGCAGGAAAAGCAGAAATGTAGAGTATTTTTTAAATGGTGAGAGATTGGGAAGTGTTGATGTCCAAAAGGACCTAGGTTCATGAGTCACTGAAAGCTAGCACACAGATGCAGCAAGCAATTAGGAAGGCAAATGGTTTGTTGGCCTTTAATGCAAGAGGATTTGAGTACAGGAGTAAAGATGTTTTGCTGTAATTGCTTGGTGAGACCGCACCTAGAGCATTGTGTACAGTTTGGTCTCCTTACCTAAGGAATGATATACTTGCCATTGGGAGTATAATGAAGGGTCACCAGACTGATTCCTGGGATGGCGAGATTGTCCTTTGAGGAGTGATTGAGGAGATTGGGCCTGTATTCTCTAGAATTCAGAAGAATGAGAGGTGATCTTATTGAAACATACCAAATTCTTACAAGGCTCGACAGGGTAGATGCAGGAAGGATGTTTCCCCTGGTTGGGGGAATCTAGAACCAGGGGACACAGTCTCAGAATAAGTGGCAGGCCATTTAGGATTGAGATGCGGAGGAATTTCTTCACTCAGAGGGTGGTGAATCTTTGGGATTCTCCACCTCAGAGGGCTCTGGAGGCTCAATCATTGAGCATGTTCAAGACGGAGATCAATGGATTTCTACACATTAAAAAGACATCAAGGGATATGGGGATAGTGTGGGGAAATGGCATTGAGGTAGAAGATCAGCCAAGATCTAATTGAATGGCAGAACAGGCTCGAGCGGCTGAGTGGCCTACTCCTGCTCCCATTTCCTATGTTCCTAACTGCTTATGCTTCTGGCAAGAGGCACATCAGGTGGGAGATGCTGTGAGGGGATAAAATGCAGAGGGAACAAGTAAAGAAACTCCGCAGCTTCCTCTTGCTGCTCTCCAAATGCTCCCATTTTCCTCTGAGGCTGTGTTGCTTCTACAATGAGGTTTCCTGAGGTATGTTACCTTATTGAAACATACCAAATTCTTACAGGGCTCAACAGGGTAGATGCAGGAAGGGTGTTTCCTCTGGTTGAGGCCTATGTTGTTCCCTTCATTTTTAGAATGGAATTATAACAGAACACATGTTACTTGCATACTGGTGAATGGGGTAACTTTCCAGCATAACTACTGTGCAATGGACATTGAGGAAATTTGTAATGAATTACTACATAAAACTAACAATATTAGATAGAGCTCAGTCTTCGATGAATAGTTGGATCATGATATGTCTGTCACTTTATTATAAAGGGCCATTGCATCACTTCTGTCTGATAACAGGAATATGATATAGCTCTGTTCTCTGTCCCCAGGCATAAAGTAAGCAAATGATGAAATCACAAATTGATTTCAGGAAAATATGCAAATGAATTTAATGACATGCTGGTACAAGACGTGCACACTGAAATCTAGGGCACATTTACACTGCAAGGTTAGCATCAGTACAAACTGATTTCAGCACTGCATTGAGGCCAATTTGGCAGCTTAATTTGGAATTAATTAATGGAATTAATGACCTAATTCTGGAGTAAAGTGCGATGAGACTCTCTTGGGTGGACTGCCTTGGCTTGACACACCAATGAATGCAAATCCAGTGAGGTGGCAAACCTGCTGTACGACAGGCTTGGGAAGAGCTGGGCACTTTGTGAATCCACCCAACCTCAACTGAAAGATTTAGAGAAGCCGGGATTCTCTCAACCCCATACTCTTAAGCATTAAAGTTTCTAACTGTCGGAACAGTGCTCTACCCAGTCGTGTGCCCAGCTCCCTCCTAAACTAAACTACTGCAGTTCCCAACAGGCAGGAACAGTTGTCCAAACTGCCATTTCCCTGTCTTCGGCCAGTGGCTGTAGAGTCAAATCATGGAATCATACAGCACAGAAGGAGGCCATTTGGCCAGTTTTGTCAGTGAAGGAGCTATCCAATTAGTCCCACTAGCTGTGCTTTCCCCATAGACCTGTGCATGTCTCTTTTTCAGGAAGATTTCCAATTCCCTTTTAAAAGTTATGATTGAATCTGCTCCCATTACCCTTTCAGACCGTTCACTCCAGATTGTAACACTCATTGCATAAAAAAAAACTCGCATTTCCCCTCTGAATCGCTTACCAATTATCTTAAATTCTATGGCCTCTCCTTATCAACCATTTTGCCAGTTTCTTCCCCTCTCTACTCCATCAAAACACTTCATAATTTTTAACACTTGTATCAAATCTCCATTTAACTTTCCCTACTCTATGCCGAACAATCCCAGTTTCTCCCCTCTCCCTCCTGACATTATTGAAGTAATGGTATCTCTGGTACCATTCTGATAAATTTCCCCTCTGTACCCATTCCAAACCCTTGACAATCTTCCTAAGATATGGTGCCCAGAACTGGGCACAATTCTTTATTCTTTCATGGGATATGGGCATCATTTCTTGCCCATCCCTAATTGCCTTTGAACTGAGTGGATTGCTAGGCTAGACCACTCAGAGGGCAGCTAAGAATCAACCCCATTTCTATGTATCAGGGGTCACATATAGGCCAGATCAGGTAAGGATGGCAGATTTCCTCTTCCCTAGATGAGTTTTTACAACAATTAATGATAGTTTCATGGTCACCATTGCTGAGTCTAGCTTTCAATTCCAGGTTGACTTATTAATTGAATGTTGTCATGTGAGATTTGAACCCATATCCCCAGAGCATTAGCCTGGGCCTTTGGATTACTAGGCCAGTGACGTTACCACCGCACCATCATCGCCTCACACTACTCCGTGGGGTGCTTAACCAGTGATTTATAAACGTTTATCATAGCTGCCTTGCTTTTCTACCCTCTGTCTTTCAAGTCAATGAACCTGAATGCTTTTTGAAAAGCTGTAAAAGCACCCTAAAATTTACAAGAAGAAGGACTGAGTTGCTGAAAGATCAGGAGCATTGGGAGCTGGATGAGCTAATCCCTGCACCCAGTTCCCTGAGTTGCATTTTCATCAATTGTGACTTGCCATTGGCAGCAGAGACTCACTGTGTGAACAAAGGAAATAGGGGGAGTTAGACATACGGCCTAGTGAGCCTGCTCCACCATGCAGAAAGATCTTAAACCTCAACTCTGCTTTTTCACCTTACCTCCATATGCCTTGATTCCCTGATTTACTTATATTTTACTCTAGTCACATATATATATATATATATATATATATATACACATCATTACTAGAACAGCAATATCACGCATGCCATCATTCGTCCAAACTCGAACAACAGTGATAAGCTCCCCATACACACACACACACATATGGATTTTTTTTAAATATAGGCTGAAATATTAGCCCAGTCCAAGTTCTGACCGCACAGCACAACACATCGTCTCCTTTCCCAGCGGAAATGTGCCACCCACAATGAAATGACCATAATTTACCCAGCACATTGTTAAAGCCTCGCTCTGTGCCTTTGGTACTTTGCAGTTACTACAGAAAAACAGGAATTATTCATTGTTCAGCTGCATCCAGATACACAGCAAATTAAGCTCTAAAAGCCAATTGTAAAAATGTATTTTTGGAGATAAATTTTAGTAGCTTTTTGCTGTATCTCTTATTCTCAGCACTTATTCTCAATTAACCTTTCTGCACGAGATAACCAGCTTAAAGTGACAGTTACGATGTGAAGGAGCTTCAAGGACATGAGCAATTTATGTTTTAATCAGAATGACAGTATCGCCTTGAGAAAAGCTTGTGCTATATCTACCCATCTCCGTCTAAAAGTCACCAGTTATAAAGCCGCACTGGAGACTTTAGGGGTAGAGGTGGACAGGAGGAAGGAGGCCATGTTCACTGCAGGGACATGTGACCCTCAAGGAACATTCTCAGAAGTCAATGGGTGTATCTGGCCAGGAAGATCAATTCTCAGAGTCTGGCACTGAAAACCTTGTGGCAATGCCACAAGAAGTCTCATGCGGATGGTCAACGTCATGGACGCATCTTCAGTGACATCTTCTACCCATCCAAGCACCAACCTCTCACATTGCTCAATGTACCACACCCCCCACCACTCATTCCCTGGCACTCAGGGCTCACTTGTAACATCCAGATATTCCACCTCAGCATCACACACACATACCCATGCTGCCAGCTTCCCTAAAGGACACTGGTGAACAAGTTGGGTATTTAATGACATGGTTTTCATAGTCACCTTTACTGTTGTCAGCTTTATATTTCCAGAATTTATTTCAACTACATTCTCAAGCTGCCATGCTGGGATTAGAACTCACTTTCTCCAGATTGGGTTGACCTTCTGGGTGACAGTGCAGTAACATAACTATTACCTTACCACACCCATTTTAACAGAAGATATAAAGCTGGTAGATGGGGCCATTTTTGGTGGTGGACAATCCAACCAGAAGGCCTGAGGCCACTGGGCCTGAATAGGGCCTCATTAACATCATCTGGACAAGCTGTCAGTGCCTCTGCAGGCCACACACCCATTTGAAGGGATAATGTTCAGGCTGCACGGCAGTGGCCTGAAGGTCAATCCTGGGCATGGTGGTCTGGAGGGGGCATTGTGGCACACTTGGGACACAAGACATTGCTCTCTGAATTTATACTTTCTTCAGCATTAGCGGAGAGGAAGCCAGGTGTTCGAGGCTCAGACCAGAGTCAAATGCCTAGATCTTGCACAGTTAGAGCAAGCAGTCAGGGAGAGAGATTGATGTCAGAGGTAGGAGAGCAAAGTTGGTAGCATGGACCAAAAATAATGGCTTCGGTTTTCATGTTGTGCAGCTGGAGGCAGTTGTGAATCATCCATAGACAACCTGATGGTATTTTAAGGATTTTTTTACGCAGTATATAAAATAGTATTGTTGGTACCTGATGTTGACCACAATTTTTATTGACTAACCCAACAACTCTTCTCATTCAGTTGAAATTGTCAATCTGAAGTAAGCAAGAATTCCATGAATTAGAACATGGAGTTCTTTAGGATTGCACAGATTTTACAGCCCAGAAACAGGCCATTTGGTTCTGACAGATTCACACCATTGTTTATGCTCCACAAGTGCCTCTTAGCACTTCAGTTCATCTCAATCTATCAACATATCCTTATTCCTACACCTTCATTTGCATATGTAGTCCCCTTACATGCATCTATGCTATTTGCCTCAACCACTCCATGTGGTAGCAAGTTCCACATCCTCACCACTCTATGGTTGAAGAAGCTTTTCCTGAAGTTCTTACTGGAATTATTAGCAGTCGTTATATATTTATGGTCCCTTGCTCTGTGGAAACAAGTGGAAACATCTTCTCTAAGTCAACTCTAACGGACCCCTTCAAAACATTCAAGACCTCTCACAGGTCACTTCCTTCCTGGGGAAAAGAGCTCGAGTCTGTTTGCTCTTTCCTGATAGTGGTGTGGCTCTGTCTTCTCCTGCCCCACTGTGATGTGAGCTGCCCATGTCACAAGCTCCAGTGAATTGCCATTGGCCCTGTACCAGCACCAACAGTAAAAAGACAGCAGATGGTCGCAGCTGAAGAGTGAATCCATTAATTGGGAGAAGCAGTTGTCTTTCTGAAGGGTTGTAGATAAGAAACTGTTTCTATAGTTACTAGCAGTAATGTGGGCCTCAAATTCTGCTGAAGATGTTCGAATGCTATGGTATAACAGGCATTGCAATTATAAATCATCCTCAAGACTTTTTACAGCAAAGCCGTGCCCATAATTTACCAATTAATATGATGAATGGTATTTGTTTTGGTGGCATTTTAAAAATAATTGATGTAGTTTAACTAATAAACACAGTAAATTGTCAATGTCGGTTATGGTTGTATTGCAAGGAACCAAACAATACAAAGGAATATTCATATTCATATTCAATATTCATTATGAGGCAGCTTGTTTCTTAAGCTGAATTACTGGGGGGGTTAAATCCAATAGCAACTGAAAATGAGTGGAGGGAAGAGTGTCCTGCAGTCAGCATCATGGTGAAGCAGTCTGGGAAGAGTGTCCTGCAGTCAGCATCGCGGTGAAGCAGTCTGGGAAGAGTGTCCCGCGGTCAGCATCATGGTGAAGCAGTCTGGGAAGAGTGTCCTGCAGTCAGCATCGCGGTAAAGCAGTCTGGGAAGAGTGTCCTGCAGTCAGCATCGCTGTGAAGCAGTCTGGGAAGAGTGTCCTGCAGTCAGCAACATGGTGCAGCAGTCTGGGAACAGTGTCCTGCAGTTAGCATCATGATGAAGCAATCATTTCAAAAAGTGACATCAGCACAAAGGTGAGGGCTGATTGGTGAGTAGTGGGTAAGTGTTTTTCTCCAGTTTAAAATAGATTAAGCTAAGGAAATGTAAGGGTTCTAGTTTTTATTTAAATACATAAATAATTTAACTTTTTTTTCAACTGGAGGCATGGCAGGACAGCTCAGTCCTGTGTTATGTACCGCCTGCAACATGTGGGAAGTCCTAGACGCTCCTTGCACTCTGACCGACCACGTGAGCCGGAAGTGCCACCAGCTGCAGCTACTTGAGTTCCGAGTTTCGGAGCTTGAGCGGCAGTTGGAGGCACTGAGGTGCATCCGCGAGGCTGAGAGTTTCGTGGATAGCACGTTTTTAGATGCAGTCACCCCACATCTTACGGAAGTGCAGACAGAGAGGGAATGGGTGACCATTAGTCAGAAGAAAGGTGTCTAGCAGGTAGTCAGGAAATCCCCAGAGTGCATCTCGCTCAGGAGCCGTTTTTCTGTGTTGGAAAATGGTGAGAGTGATGGTTCCTCTGGGGAGTGCAGCCACGCTCATGGCACTGTGAGTGGCTCAGCTGCACAGAGTGGGGAGGAAAAAGAGGGGAAGAGCAATAGTGGTAGGAGACTCGATAGTAAGGGGAACAGACAGGCATTTCTGCAGCCGTAGATGTGACTCCAGGATGGTATGTTGCTTCCCTGGTGCCAGGGTCAAAGATGTCACTGAACGGCTGCAGGACATTCTAAAGGGGGAGGGTAAACAGTCAGAGATCGTGGTACATATTGGTATCAATGACATTGGTAGAAAGAGGGATGGGATCCTGCAAGCAGAATTTAGGGAGCTAGGAAACAGATTAAAAAACAGGACCTCAAAAGTAGCAATCTCTGGATTACTTCCGGTGCCACGCGCTAGTGAGTATAGAAATAGGTTAGTCCAGATGAATGCGTGGCTGGAGAGATGGCACAGGAGGGAGGGCTTTAGATTTCTGGGACATTGGGACCGTTTCTGAGGGCGGTGGGACCTGTACAAGGGTTGCACCTGAACCAGAATGGGACCAACATCCTTGTGAGGAGGTTTGCTAGTGCTGTCGGGGAGGGTTTAAACTAACTTGGCAGGGGGGTGGGATTCTGAGAGGAGGTTCAGCAGGGGGAGATGAACAGCCAAAATTAGAAGAAAGAGCAAGTGAGTCTGGAAGGCATAGAAATTATAGGCCAGTTAAGGCACAAGGGAGTTTGGCAAGGTTGGATGTATTTATTTTAATGCAAGGAGTCTGACAAATAAGGCAGATGAGTTGAGGACACAAATTAACACATGGAAATATTATGTCATTGCTGTCACAGAGACATGGTTGAGAGAGGGGCAGGATTGGCAGCTCAATATTCCAGGATACAGGATCTTCAGGCGAGACAGGCAAGGAGGTAAAAGAGGAGGGGGTATCGCAATATTGATCAAGGAATCAATTACAGCAGTAAGGAGGGATGACATCTTAGAAGGCTCCTTAAATGAAGCAATATGGATAGAACCGGAAAACAAAAAAGGAGCAATCACATTTCTGGAAGTGTACTGTAGGCCCCCAAACAGGCAGAGAGAAATAGAAAAGCAGATATGTAGGCAAATTTCAGAGAAGTGTAAAAATAATAGGGTAATAATAGTGGGGGATTTCAACATCCCCAACATTAACTGGGTTAGTCATAGTGTGATAGGTTTAGAGGGAGCGGAATTCTTAAAATGCATCCAGGAGAGCTTTTTAAGCCAGTACGTAGAAGGTCCTACAAGACAGGGGGCAGCCCTGGACTTAATTTTAGGAAATGAAGCTGGGCAAGTGGTAGAGGTATCAGTGGGGGAACAGATAGTGATCGTAACTCTGTTAGATTCAACATTGTTATGGAAAAGGACAAGGATGGGCCAGAAATCAGAGTTCTAAATTGGGGGAAGGCCGATTTTAATAAGATCAGATATTTGGCCAGAGTGGACTGGGAGCAGCTACTTATAGGTAAATCTGAGCAGTGGGACCCATTCAAGAAGGAAATAGGGAGAGTACAAGGCCAATGTATTCCAGTAAAGACAAAGGGTGGGACCCAACAAATCCAGGGAAGCCTGGATGTCGAGGTATATACAGAATCACAGAACCACAGTGCAGAAGAGGCCCTTCGGCCCATCGAGTCTGCACCGACACGTGAGAAACGCTTGACCTACCTACCAAATCCCATTTACCAGCACTTGGCCCATAGCCTTGAATGTTATGATGTGCCAAGTGCTCATCCAGGTGCTTTTTAAAGGATGTGAGGCAACCCACCTCCACCACCCTCCCAGGCAGCGCATTCCAGACCATCACCACCCTCTGGGTAAAAAAGGTTTTCCTCACATCCCCCCTAAACCTCCTGCCCCTCATCTTGAACTTATGGCCCCTTGTAACTGACTCTTCAACTAAGGGGAACAGCTGCTCCCTATCCACCCTGTCCATGCCCCTCATAATCTTGTACACCTCGATCAGGTCGCCCCTCACTCTTCTCTGCTCCAACGAAAACAACCCAAGTCTATTCAACCTCTCTTCATAACTTAAATGCTTCATCCCAGGCAACATCCTGGTGAATCTCCTCTGCATCCCCTCCAGTGCAATCACATCCTTCCTATAATGTGGCGACCAGGACTGCACACAGTCCTCCAGCTGTGGCCTCACCAAGGTTCTATACAACTCCAACATGACTTCCCTACTTTTGTAATCTATGCCTCGATTGATAAAGGCAAGTGTCCTGTATGCCCTTTTCACCACCCCACTAACATGCCCCTCTGCCTTCAGAGATCTCTGGACACACGCCAAGGCCCCTTTGTTCCTCAGAACTTCCTAGTGCCATGCCATTCATTGAATACTTCCTTGTCAAATTACTCCTTCCAAAGTGTATCACCTCACACTTTTCAGGGTTAAATTCCATCTGCTACTTATCTGCCCATTTGACCATCCCGTCTACATATTCCTGTAGCCAAGACACTCAACCTCACTGTTAACCACCCAGCCAATCTTTGTGTCATCCTCAAACTTACTAATCCTACCCCCCACGTAGTCATCTATGTCATTTATATAAATGACAAATAATAGGGGACCCAGCACAGAACCCTGTGGTACGCCACTGGACACTGGCTTCCAGCCACCAAAGCAGCCTTCTGTCATCACCCTCTGTCTCCTACAAGTAAGCCAATTTTGAATCCACCTTATCAAATTACCCCGTATCCCATGTGCATTTGCCTTCTTTATAAGTCTCCCATATGGGACCTTGTCAAAGGCTTTGCTGAAATCCATATAAACTACATCAACTGCACTTCCCTCATCTACATACCTGGTCACCTCCTCAAAAAGTTCAATCAAATTTGTTAGGCAAGACCTCTCTCTGACAAAGCCATGCTGACTATCCCTGATCAAACCTTGCCTCTCCAAGTGGAGACAGATACTCTCCTTCAGAACTTTCACCAATAATTTCCCTACCACTGACGGGAGACTCACTGGCCTGTAGTTCCCTGGCTTATCTCTTCAACCCTTCTTAAGTAGCAGAACCACATTAACTGTTCTCCAGTCCTCTGGCACCTCCCCCATGGCCAGAGGGGAATTAAAAATTTGGGTCAGAGCCCCTGCGATCCCCTCCCTTGCCTCCCTTAGCAGTCTGGGACACAAATCATCTGGACCTGGCGATTACAGGATTGGATAAAGAGAAAAAGTGAGGCTTATGGCAGATACCGAGGGCTCAAAACAGCAGAAGCCCTAGAGGAATATAGAATGTGTAGGGGGGAACTTAAAAAGGAAATTAGGAGAGCAAAAAGGGGGCATGAAAAAACATTGGCAGGTAAAATAAAGGAAAATCCAAAGTTATTTTACAAGTATATTAAGAGTAAGAGGATAACTAGGGAAAGAGTAGGGCCCATTAAGGACCATTGTGGTAATTTGTGTGTGGAGCTGGAAAACGTAGGTAGGGTTCTAAATGAATACTTTGTGTCGGTGTTCACAAGTGAGAGGGACAATGTAGGTATGGAAATCAGGCAGAAGGACTGTGATATAATTAAAGAAATTAGCGTAGAAAGGGAGGAGGTTCTAAGTGCTCTAGGAGGCTTAAAAGTAGATAAATCTCCAGGCCCGAATGAAATGTATCCCAGGCTGTTGAGTGAGGCAAGGGAGGAGATAGCAGGGGCGCTGGCAATAATTTTCAATACTTCTCTGGCCACAGGAGAGGTGCCAGAGGACTGGAGGACAGCCAATGTGGTACCTTTATTCAAGAAGGGAGGAAGGGATAAACCAGGGAACTACAGGCCAGCCAGTCTAACTTCAGTGGTGGGGAAACTATTGGAAGTAATTCTGAGGGACAGAATTAATCTACACTTGGAGAGGCAGGGATTAATGAAGGACAGTCAGCATGGTTTTGTTAAGGGGAGGTCATGTCTGACCAATTTGATTGAATTTTTCAAAGAGGTGATCAGGTGTGTTGATGAGGGCAATGCATTTGACTTAGTCTACTTGGACTTCAGCAAGGCTTTTGATAAGGTCCCGCATGGGAGACTGATAATGAAGGTAAGAGCCCATGGGATCCAGGGCAATTTGGCAAATTGGATCCAGAATTGGCTGAGTGGCAGGAAGCAGAGGGTGATGGTTGAGGGGTGTTTTTGTGACTGGATGCCTGTGTCCAGTGGGGTTCCACAGAGATCGGTGTTGGCCCTGCTGTTTGTGGTATATATAAATAATTTAGACTTGAATGTAGGAGGGTTAATCAGTAAGTTTGAGGATGACACGAAAATTGGTGGGGTGGTAAATAGTGAAGAGGATAGCCTTAGATTACAGGAGGATATAGACAGGCAGGTCAGACGGGCTGATCAGTGGCAAATGGAATTTAATCCAGATAAGTGTGAGGTGATGCACTTGGGCAGGACAAACAAGGCACAGGAATATACGATGAATGGTAGGACCCTGGGAAGTAACAAGGATCAGAGGGACCTTGGTGTACATGTCCACCGGTCCCTTAAGGTAGTGGGACAGGTAGATCGCAGTGACTAACAACGGATTAATCGCACATTGCAATAGAGTCATAGAGGTCTACAGCACAGAAAAAGGCCTTTCTGCCCATCGAGTCTGCACCGGTCAAACAAGTACCTAACTATTCTAATCCCATTTTCCAGCACTAGGCCCATAGCCTTGTCTGCCATGGCATCGCAAGTGAACATCCAAATACTTCCTAAATGTTATGAGGTTAAGAAGGCATATGCCTTTATTAGCCGAGGCATAGAATATAAGAGCAGGGAGGTTATGCTGGAACTGTATAAAACGCTGGTTAGGCCACAGCTAGAGTATTGCCTGCAGTTCTGGAATCCGCATTATAGGAAGGATGTGTTTGCACTAAAGAGAGTGCAGAGGAGATTTACCAGGATGTTGCCTGGGCTGGAGAGTTTTAGTTATGAGGAGAGATTGGATAGACTGGGGTTATTTTCCCTGGAGCAGAGGAGATTGAGGGGGAACATGATTGAGGTGTTTAAAATTATGAGGGGCATAGATAGGGTAGACAGGAAGGAACTTTTCCCCTTGGTGGAGGCATCAATAACCAGGGGGCATAGATTTAAGGTAAGGGACAGGAGGTTTAGAGGGGATGCGAGGAAGAATTTTTTCACCCAGAGGGTGGTTGGAATCTGGGACTCACTGCCTGAAAGGGTGGTAGAGGCAGATACCCTCATAACATTTAAGAAGTATTTGGATGTGCACTTGCAATGCCATGGCATACAAGGCTATGGGCCTAGTGCTGGAAAATGGGATTAGAATAGTTAGGTACTTGTTTGACCGGCACAGACTTGATGGGCCGAAAGGCCTTTTTCTGTGCTGTAGACCTCTATGACTCTATGACTCCATGACTCTGGACTCTATTGTGATGTGTGATTAATCTGCTGTCAGTAGCTGCAATGCAGGTAGTCTGGCAACTTCAAAGTGCCTGCTCACTTCAATTAGTACATCCTCCAGCCAGTGCGAACCACACTCCTGATTGGCTGGATGTATCAGTGGAGGCCAGTACCATGAGTGGCTGGTACTGCTTATAGCTAGCCTGCATCTCTTAAAGGGAAGATGTGTTGTGGCTGGAGCAGATCCTGGGAGTCCTGCAGGAAGCGAATCTGACCTGGGAAACATTCAAGAATGGTACAATGTGGTAGAGCGTGGGCTCTATGGTTCTGTATCTGCAGGGGGTCAGAAGGCTGACCAGACAAACACTCAGAAATTACTGGGAACAGATAGCCGTGGAAGTTAATGCCAGGAGTTAAACAGTGAGGACTGGGTGCAGTGCGCAAGAAGTTCAATGACCTCACATGATCGCTCAAGGTCAGTGAATGTATCTTCAAACGCCATTTCAGACCAGCTGTACCAGAGCCTCAGTCACTGCTCCATTCACCATACCCCCATCACTAGCCTATTAATAATCTCTAACAATCAGGACTGACATTTTCAGATGCTCCACCACACCCACACCCACTTAGAAACCCTCACATCTCTCAGCTTGCACACGCTGTCAGCTATTTGACCATGGCAGCCACATTAGCTAAACAGATTGTACATCTCTCACTGGCACAATCCCTCTCCCTTGCAGGACAAGGTGATGCACAGCTGAAGGCAGCAGGAGCTAACCTGGAGAGTGGGGGAGAGTGGGGTGGGGTGGAGGGGGCTGTGGGGAAGGGGGAACAGCCATGCTTCATGCCCCAATTCCTATGGAGCAGACAGTGCTGGCCATTATTGGGACAGGCGTTGCTGAAGTTGTGCCTGGAAGCAGGGCTGAAAGCATTGAAGATATTGGAACTGTCTTAATTAATTCTCCATCTCACATCCCACCTCCCCATAACTCTCTTCTGAGTTAGAAGCTGCAGATGGTGTAAACATGAACCTCTTACTTTACCCTGCCCTCCCCACACAACCACCCCCTTGTGCCTTTCTCCTTTCAGATACCCAAGATGTGGAGCCTGGCCAGGCACTGGAGCAAAAGCAAGAAGAGGGTGATGGTGGAGAGACATATTCACAGCCACCAGCGCAGACCGGTGACACTGTGTGTAATTTAGAGGATAGTGGCGAGGCAGGAACTGTGAAACAAGGGCACAAGTGGGCTGCACTGAGGGTAGAGGGAAAGAATAGCACAGTTGCCAGCTCACCAGCAAGCAAAAATCACACTCAAGACTTGCTGTAGAGGAATGAGAAGAGCAGTTTAATGGGGCAGCCCACAGCAGTACACTGACGGAGATGCACACTGCAATGTTTGGTGTAGTGTGAAGCCTGTCAGAAATCCTGCAGTCAATGTCAAGGAGCATGGACGAGGCCAGCACCAACTTGGCACAGGACTTTACATGGAGCTTGGAGCCTATCCTACCCAGTATGGAAGTGGTGGCCAACTCCTTTTGCACACTTGTGGGTATAACCATGATGGTCAATGTCATAGCTTCCTTTGCAACACAAGCAGAAGCCGTTCAATGACTGGCTGCTGCAGTGGGAGCTCAGACTTCCACCATGTGAGGTCAAATTGCTGCCATCGTGCCTGTGGGCTACAGTATTTATAGGATTCCAACTATCTGTCCCCCACCAGAGCTCCCACCCCAAGGGAACAGCATGGAGTACAAGCCTGTTGTCTTCTCACAGGAAGACAATATTCATGTTCCCAGTCAGTACCTATCAGCTGGGATGGTCCAGTCTAGAGCTTTGCTTTCTAGCCCCAGACCTGCTCAAAGTCATCCTCCTTGGCTGTCTGCAGTATCCCCCCCCACTGAAAGTCAGCAACCATCCACCAGCCATGCTGCAGCCACTTGGCTAGCACTGTGTAGGAGCATTAGGGCAGGCAAAGGCACATGGAAGAGAGGCACTAGGGGAATGTAGAAAGGTTTTTGTATACACTTTTGTATACACTATGGCATGATTTCATTTATAACATTGGTTTGGAATGTTTAGCTTGTGCTGACTTTTATTTCTGCATCGTGGCCAAGTGGAGAATCTGCTCATCAGTAACAGAGAGAAGGAAAGGTGTGGGATTGGTGGCTAAGGGGGATTTGGGGTTGCGGTTACTGGTATCGCACCCAGGTGAGATCTTCACAGACAGCACTGGCAGCAAGGTGCTGTCTGGGTTACTTTCTCCCTTCCTGTTCCTTCTCCTCCACCTCATGTTCCAGCTCATCAGCTGCTGGCAAGGGCTGGCCCCTCATAATGGTGAGGTTGTACAGCATACAGCAGACCACTGTGGATCTTGACAGCCGCTCAGCTGACTTCTGCAGGGCTCCTTCGGAGCGGTCCAGGCAGCAGAAGCACCGTTTCATCTTGCCAATAGTCTGCTCTATCACATTTTGTGTGCTGGCATGGCCTTCATTCTAGGCATGCTGTGCACATGTGCACCAGAGCCATCAGCCATGTGGTCAGTGGATAGCCCTTGTCATCTAGTAGTCACCTCTGGTTTGCCATGGTGATTCAAATGCAGTTGGCACAGCTAACTGCCGCAGAATGAGGGCATCATGACTGCTACCAGGATGCTGGGCACTGGCCTGCATAATACTCTGCTTATACACACACCAGTACAGTTTGCTGGTACACTGTCAGACAATGGGTTTTTCAGTGTCAGTAAATGGCACAATGTGTTGTGTAATGTTTCAGTGCATTATAACATTGCAGTTTGTTGTACACTATACATTGTACAGTGTGTTGAATAATGTGGCTGTACTCAGTGTGTCATAGCATCATAGCATGTTGCTTTATTTGTAATGTAAGTACACTCTAATATTGTGCAATGGACAATGGGGGAATTATCGACTAATACTGAAATGAACTAATGTCAAATGAATTGAGATAATCACACAGGAACTAAGGGAGTTGAGTCATAGCAGGTACAGATTCATCCATTAGGTGAAAATACTGAATGCATTGAAGGATCACCAGGGCTCAAGAAAACTGAGATCATCATGAACAATCCACCCAATTACTATTATAAAAAAGGAGTTAGTGGTCTTGATCCATAGCCAACTGACATAGCCACAAGCAAGAAAAAAGTAGTGATTCAAAGGGAGGAGGTTAATCCTGGAGCATGCAAGTTATCATGTGTATTCATAAAGAAAATCATAGATACCAATACAATATAAGTCAATGTAAATGAAAACCAGATGTGGTTTAAGTTAATCACAATGGAAACCATGTTTCCAGTCACAAAGAATCAGAGCGTCATCTAGTCTATTAGGACATTGTACAATGTACAGTCTATTGTACAGTATGTTGAGACACTGCCAGACAATGAGCTTTGCAGTGTCAGTAAGTGGCACAATGTGTTATATAGTGTTTCTGTGCACTATAACATTGCAGTTTGTTGTACACTATACATTGTAGTGTGCTGAATAATGTGGCTGTACACGTGTGTCATAGTGTGCTGCTTTATTGTGCTGTAATGTCAGTACACTCTAGTATTGTACAATGTACAGCTTGTCAGCGTGTTGAACAGCGTTATAGGACACAATGGCATCATAGTGTGTTGTGCTGTGTTTTTGTACACTATAGTATTGTACAGTGTCCATACACTGCAGTGTTGTACTGTACACTATGAAATTGTGCAGTATATGTTAGTACACAATGCTATTGAACAATGTACCGTTCAGAGCATTGATACACTATGGCATCATTTAGCATGTTGTACACTGTACCAATACACCATGGTATTGTAAAGTACGTCAATAGACTATGATATTGTACAGAGTGTTGCACTGTTCAGTAGAACACTATCGAACATGTACAGGTCAAAGAAACATTTTTCTTCATAGGTTCCCTGCGCTCTCCATATCCTAGTAATATGTTAATATTTCTTTCTGGATCAACAAGCAGGAGATGCATTATTTCCACGCAAGGGGAACAGGGTATTTCCTACTTCTCATGAACGGTGAATATGTCCCCAACTGCATAGTTGCCAACTAACAGAATTCAATACACATGAAGCAACTGAGTTTTAATGCGCATCACACAAACTTTAAAAAGGGTGCCTGTGAGATTTTGTTATTTTGAGCTATTTTGAGTGTGAAAGATCTGACGATCTTTACTAATGAGCACATCTTTCCCACGCAGCATTTCCAAATGATATTTCTTTCATTGTCCATAACCTGCTGTGTAAAATCTGGAAATAATAAAGGGAACATCGACTGTCAGCTTACCTTAAATACAAAACCCTCTGGGCAGCTTAACTGATCATACCAGAATGCCTTGTACATGACCAGCATTAACAGGCAGGCCAGGAATGCCATTGTAATGAGAATCAATCCGGTGAGCTAAAGGAATCAAATCATATTGAGAGTGAGGAACTGACAATATAGATTCAATATGCAATTGTTGTCATTTCACTTGGATGTTTGATGATGAGAAATGAACTTTATTGGAAGTGTGAGCAAGCTCTGTTTGTGCCTAGCTGAGTGATTTAACTGGGTTACCTTGACTTTCTCTGAGACTTCATCGTAAAGGTTAATGTTGAGTTTCTTAATTCCAGGGATGTGCAGCTTTTTCTTTTTCTTCTGTTGCAGTTGATATTCTGTCCTGGTTTTCACCACCACCTGTGGGGAATTGGGTGGAAGTTAACAGCCTGGCTCTGGACAGTGTTAAAAATGTTGCTGGTAAAATATCAAAGTGAAATAAGTACTTCACCAAATTTAGATTCTGCTTTGTTCTCCCCCTTGGTGTTTTGCACTTTGTGCTCCTGTTCTTATTAAATAATGTCCCCTCTCTTCCAGCTATTCTAACTAACTTTGAAAGAGTCGGCACAGACTTGATGGGCTGAATGGTCTCCTTCTCTACTGTGCTACTCTATTATTCTATGATTCAGCTGCAAAGCAATCAAACTCTGCCATATCCCAGTTTCATTGAAAGGGCACGTTCATCTGCTAACTTCATTAACTTGCAAGTTATTTCACCATTTCATGGAGGACAGGACAGTATGGAAGGCAGATATCATCAGCTATTATCTAAAGTAATTTCCAAAGGAAAACAAATCTTAGACAAGGAAAGCTTACGACAAGATTTTTTTTGATGCAGAGCAGCAATTACCTTCTGTGACCAGCGTGCTTTGGAGAGTTTTTAGGCCAGACACTTCCATTCGACCACACGTAGTTCTAGTCCATCCCTTGTCTCACACAAGCCATCTGCTCCTATACCATTATCTGCACCCCAGCAAGGCACATATTCAAGCTGCAACTTACAACTGCAAGACTAACATATTTTAATAGCTTCATTCATCAAATTGTTGTAACAGCAACATGTGCATCTACTACAAGAATCCTGGCAAGCAACGTACAGTGGACCACATACTTTTTTCATTCATTCATGGGATGTGGGCATCACTGGCTAGACCAGCATTTATTGCCCATGCATAATTGCCCATGAGAAGATGGTGGTGAGCTGCCTTCTTGAACCACTGCAGTCCATGTTGTGCAGGTACACCCACAGTGCTGTTAGGAAGGGAGTTCCAGGATTTTCACCCAACGACAGTGAAGGAATGGCAAAGTTAAGATGGTGAGTGGATTGGAGGGCAACTTCCAGCTGGTGGTGTTCCCTTGTGTCTGCTGTCCTTGTCCATCTAGATGGTAGCAGTCGTGAGTATGGAAGGTGCGGTCTAAGGAGCCTTGGTGAATTCCTGCAGTGCATCTTGTAGATGGTACACACTGCTGCTACTGTGCTTCAGTGGTAGAGGGAGTGAAAGTTTGTGGATCAGATGCCAATCAAGCGGGCTGCTTTGTCTTAGATGGTGTCAAGCTTCTTGAGTGTTGTGGGAGCCGCACTCATCCAGGCAAGTGGGGAGTATCACATCACACTCCTGACTTGTGCCTTGCAGATGATGGACAGGCTTTGGGGAGTCAGGAGGTGAGTCACAGGATTCCTAGCCTCTGATCTGCTCTTGTAGCCACAGTATTTAGATGGCTAGTCCAGTTCAGTTTCTGGGCAATGTTGATAGTGAAGGATTCAGTGATGGTAATGCTATTGAATATCAAGGGGCGATGGTTATGTTCTCTCTTGTTGGAGATGGTCATTGCCTGGCACTTGTGTGGTGTGAATGTTACTTGCCACTTGTCAACCCAAGCCTGGATATTGTCCAGGTTTTGCTACATTTGGACATGGACTGCTTCAGTATCTGAGGAGTTGTGAATGGTGCTGAACATTGTGCAATCATCAACGAACATCCCCACTTCTGACCTTACAATGGAAGGTAGGCCACTGATGAAGCAGCTGAAGATGGTTGGGCCAGGACACTCCTAGGAACTCCCGCAGTGATGTCCCGGAACTGAGATGATTGACCTATGATAACTAAAACCAATTTCCTTTGTGCTAGCGGAGAGTTTTCCCCCTGATTCCCATTGACCCCTGTTTTGCTGGGGCTCCTTGATGCCACATTCAGTCAAATGCTGCCTTGATGTCAAGGGCAGTCACTCTCACCTCACCTCGGGAGTTCAGCTCTTTTGCCCATGTTTGAATCAAGGCTGTAATGAGGTCAGGAGCTGAGTGGCCCTGGCGGAACCCAAACTGAGTGTCAGTGAGCAGGTTATTGCTAAGCAAGTGCCACTTGATAGCACTGTTGATGACCCCTTCCATCACTTTATTGATGATGGAGAGCAGACTGATGGGGCGGTAATTGGTCGGGTTGGATTTGTCCTGCTTTTTGAGTGCAGGACCTGCCTGGGCAATTTTCTACATGGCCGGATAGATGCCAGTGTTGTAGCTGTACTGG
Source organism: Cetorhinus maximus (assembly GCF_964194155.1). Taxonomy (NCBI): domain Eukaryota; kingdom Metazoa; phylum Chordata; class Chondrichthyes; order Lamniformes; family Cetorhinidae; genus Cetorhinus; species Cetorhinus maximus. Next base: position 14,168,018 of record NC_135905.1, on the reverse strand, counting down.
AACAGCTTGGCTAGGGGCGTGGCAAGTTCTGGAGCACAAGTCTTCAGTACTATTGCCGGAATATTGTCAGGACCCATAGCCTTTGCTGTATCCAGTGCCTTCAGCTGTTTCTTGATATCACGTGGATTGAATCAAATTGATTCAAAACTGGCATCTGTGATGCTGGGGACCTCCGGAGGAGGCCGAGATGGATCATCCACTCGGCACTTCTGGCTGAAGATTGTTGCGAATGCTTCAGCCTTATCTTTTGCACTGATGTGCTGGGCTCCTCTATCATTGAAGATGGGGATATTTGTGGAGCCTCCTCCTGCAGTGAGTTGTTTAATTGCCCAGCACCATTCACGACTGGATGTGGCAGGACTGCAGAGCTTAGATCTGATCCTTTGGTTGTGGAATCATTTAGCCTTGTCTATCACATGCTACTTATGCTGTTTGGCACACAAATAGTCCTGTGTTATAGCTTCACCAGCTTGACACCTCATTTTTAGGCATGCCTGGTGCTGCTCCTGGCATGCCCTCCTGCACTCTTCATTGAACCAGGGCTGATCCCCTGGCTTGATGGTAATGGTAGAGTGGGGTATATGCCAGGCCATGAGGTTACAGATTGTGTTCGAGTACAATTCCGCTGCTGCTGATGGCCCACAGCACCTCATGGTTTCCCAGTCTTGAGTTGCTAGATCTATTCGAAATCTATCCCATTTAGCACTGTGGTAGTGCCACACAACACGATGGAGGGTATCCTCAATGTGAAGGACTGTGTGGTGGTCACTCCTGTAGATAATGTCAGATGCACCTGCAGCAGGCAGGTTGGTGAGGATGAGGTTAAGTATGCAACCCCCCCTTGTTGGCTCCCTCACCACCTGCCGCAGCCCCAGTCTAGCAGCTGTGTCCTTTCAGACTCAGCCAGCTTGGTCTGTACTGGTGCTACCGAGCCACTCTTGGTGATAGACATTGAAGTCCCACACCCAGAGTACATGCTGTGCCCTTGCCAACCTCAGTGCTTCTTCCAAGTAGATAGTATGTTCAGGAAGTGGTCACACTGCAGGTTAGGAGCATGGAGGCAGAAAGCGAATGGGTGGGTGACCGTCAGGCCAGGAGAACCAGCCAGGTAGAGCAGGAGTCCCCTAGGGTCCTGCTCAGTAATCGGTTTCCCATTTTGGATACTGGTGAGGGTGTTGGTTCCTCAGTCAGAGCCAAGTTTGTGGCACCACGAGCAACTCATCTGTACAGAAGAGGAGGAAGAAAAGAGGAAGAGCAATAGTGATAGGGGATTGGTTATTTAGGGTAACAGACAGGCATTTCTGCAGCCGTAAACATGACTCCAGGATGGTATGTTGCCTCCCTGGTGCCAGGGTCAAGGATGTCACCAAGCAGCTGCAGGACATTCTTCTGTGGGGCGGGGGGAGGAGGTGAACAGCAGAGGTTGTGGTCCATGTTGGTACCAATGATTTAGGTAGGGAGGGGGTCCTTCAGATAAAGGTTAGGGAGCCAGAAAGAAAACTAGCAAGCAGGACCTCAAAAGCAGTAATCTCTGGATGACTCCCAGTGCCATGTGTCAGTGAGTACAGGAATAGGAGGACAAGGCAGATGAATATGTGGCAGGAAAGATGGAGCAGGAGGGAGGGTTTTAGATTCCTGGGCCACTAGGACTGGCTCTGGGGGAGTTGGCACCTGGACAAGCTGGTTGGGTTGCACCTGAACAGAGCTGGGACTGAGTTCCTTGCTAGTGTTGTTGGGGGGGTTTTATACTAATTCGGCAGGGGTGTCGGAACCAGGAGAGAATATTGGAGAGTAATACCAAGGTGCACAAAATACAGGGAGGGACAGAAAGCACTGGAATAGAGAATAATAAGTTAATAGGCGGAGTCGGAGTAAGGGAAAAATTAATAAAGTCTAAATCAGGGTTATACTGCATGTATATGAATGCACTGAGCATAGTAAATAAAATTGGTGAGTTACAGGCACAGATTGCCATGCAGAATTATGATGTGGTGATAACAGAGACCTGGCTCAAGGAAGGGCAGGACTGGGTGTTAAATATTCTTGGGTACAAGGTGTTCAGAAAAGATAGGAAAGGAAGAAAAGGAGGAGGGGGTGACTGTAATGGTTAAGGAGAGCATTGCAGTGCTGGAGAAACGGGATGTCTCAGAGGGTTCAAGGACAGAATCTATTTGGCTAGAGCTAAGGAACAGAAAGGGTGCGATTACATTGCTCGGTGTAATCAATAGGCCACTAACCAGTGGGAAGGATGTAGAGGAACAAATCTGCAGAGAAATTACAGAGAGATGCAAACATTATAGTGTAGTTATTATGGGGGACTTTAGTTACCCGAATATGGACTGGGACAGTGGTAGTGTAAGGGGCAGAGAGGGGACAAGCATTCCTACAGTGTGTTCAGGAGAATTTTCTACAGCAGTATGTGTCCAGTCCAACAAGAAAGGAGGCACTGCTAGACCTAGTTCTTGGAAATGAGGTGGGCCAAGTAGATCAAGTGTCAGTGGGGGAACAGTTAGCAAACAGTGATCATTTTATAAGGTTTAGGATGACGGTAGGAAAGGACAATGGAAAATCCAGAGTTAGAATAATTAACTGGGGGAGAGCCGACTTCAATAGGGCAGGAACGGAGCTGGGCTGGATAGACTGGAACCAAAGGTTGGCGGGAAAAACAGTAGCTGAACAATGGGCTACCATCAAATTAGAAACGTTTTGGGCACAGTCAAGGTATATCCCCTCAAAAGGGAAAGGTAGAGCAAACAAATCCAGAGTTCCCTGGATGAAAAAAGTGATAGAAATTAAGATAAGGAAGAAAAAGTGCACTTATGAGAGGTGTCAGGTAGAAAATAAAATAGAGAACCAAGCTGAACACAGAAGGTTCAGAGGGGAGGTGAAGGAGCAAATAAGAGAAGTGAAGAAGGATTATGAGGAAAGACTGGCAGCCAACATAAAGAGAAATCCCAAAGTCTTCTATAAGCACATAAATAGAAAAACGGTGGTAAAAGGAGTGGGGTCGATTAGGGACCAAAAAGGGGGTTTACACATGGAGGCAGGGGGTATGGCTGAGGGGTTAAATGAATACTTTGCATCTGTCTTTACCAAGGAAGCAGATGCTACTCAGGCCGTGGTGACAGAGGAGGAAACTCTGTCACTAGACGGGTTCAAAATTGCCAAAGAAGAGGTATTGGATAAACTGTCGGTACTAATGGCTGACAAGGCACCGGGGCCGGATGAGATGCATCCAAAGATATTGAAGGAAGTGAGAGTGGAAATTGCAGGGGCACTGGCCATAATCTTTCAGTCTTCCCGAAGACTCAAGGGTGGTGCCAAAGGACTGGAGAATTGTAAACATTACACCCTTGTTCAAAAAAGATTGTAGGGATAAGCCCAACAATTACAGGCCAGTCAGTTTAACTTTGGTGGTAGGGAAGTTCTAGAAACAAATATTCGGGATAGAATTAATAGTCACATGGAATAATGTGGGTTGATTAGGAAGAGCCAGCATGGATATCTTAAGGGAAAATCATGTTTAGTTAACTTGCTGGAGGCTTTTGAAGAGTTAGCAGAAAGAGTTAATGAGGGTAATGCGGTGTACATGGATTTCCAAAAGGCATTTGATACAGTGCCACACGACAGACTTCTGAGTAATGTTATAGCTCATGGAATAAAAGGGGCAGTATCAACATGAATACAAAATTGGCTGAGTGATAGGAAACAGCGAGTAATGGCCAATGGATATTTTTCGGGTTGGAGGAAGGTTTGTAGTGGAGTTCCCCAGGGGTTGGTATTGGTAATGATTTAGATCTTGGTGTGCAGGGGACAATTTCAAAGTTTGCGGATGGTAATAAATTTGGAAGCATTTTAAACTGTGAGGAGGACAGTTTAGAACTTCATAAGGACATAAACAAGTTGGTGGAGTAGGCAGATAGGTGGCGATTGAAGTTCAATGCAGAGAGGTGTGAATTGATACCTTTTGGTAGGATGAACATGGAGAGACAATATAAAATAAGGGGTACAACTCTAAAGGGTGTGCAGAAGCAGAGGGACCTGGGTGTGTACGTGTAGGTGACAGGACAGATGGAGAGAGCAGTTAATAAAGCTTACAATATCCTAAGCTTTATTATTAGGGCATAGAGTACAAGAGCGAGGATATTATGCTGAACTTGTATAGGACACTAGCTAGACCTCAGCTGGAGTATTGTGTACAATTCTGGGCGCCACACTTTAGGAAGGATGTGAACACATTGGAGAGTGCAGAACAGGTTTACAAAAATAGTTCCAAGCATGAGAATCCTCAGCTATGAGGATAGATAGGAGAGTTTGAACTGTTCTCCTTGGAGAGGTGAAGGCTAAGAGGAGATTTGATAGAGGTGTTCAAAATCATGAGGGGGCTGGACAGAATAGATAGGGAGAAACTGTTCCAGCTCATAAAAGGATCGAGAACAAGGAGGCACAGATTTAAAGTGATTTGCAAAAGGAGCAAATGCAATATGAGAAAAAACTTTTTCACACAATGAGTGGTTTGGGTCTGGAATGCACTGCCTGGAAGTGTGGTAGAGGCAGGTTCAATTGAGGCATTCAAGAGGGTATTAGATGATTACTTAAATAGAAACAATGTGTAGGGTTATGGGGAAAAGACATGAGAATGGCACTGAGTAATAATGCTCATTTGGAGCGCTGATGCAGACATGATGGGCCGAGTGGCCTCCTTCTGCACCATAACAATTCTGTGATTTTGTGGAGCGGTGTTCAACATGGGGGAGCATTGATTCGTCAGCTGAGGGAGGGGGGTATATGGTAATCAGCAGGAGGTTTCTTTGTCCATGTTTGATCTGGTGCTATGAGACTTCATGGGGTCTGGAGTCGATGTTGAGGATTCCCAGGGCAACTTCATCCCGACTGTATACCACTGTTCCACCACCTCTGCTGGGTCTGTCCTGCCGGTGGGACAGGACATACCCAGGGATGGTGATGGTGGTGTCTGGGACATTACCTGTAAGATATAATTCCGTGAGGATGACTATGTCAGGCTGTGGCTTGACTAGTCTGTGAGATAGCTCTCCTAATTTTGGCACAAGGCCCCAGATGTTAGTAAGGAGGACTTTGCAGGGTCGACAGGGCTGAGTTTGTCGTTGTCGTTTCTGGTGCCTAGGTCGATGCCAGGTGGTCCGTCCACTTTCATTCCTTGTAGGCTTTTTAGCATTTTGATACAACTGAGTGGCTTGCTGGGCCTTTTCATAGGGCATTTTAAGAATCAGCCACATTGCTGTGGGTCTGACCCACAGGGTAGGCCAGACCAGGTAAGCATAGCAGATTTCCTTCCCTAAAGGGCATTCGTGAACCAGATGGGTTTTTATGACAATCGGCAAAGGCTTTGTGGTCATCATTAGACTTTTAATTCCAGATTTTTATTGAATTCAAATCTTTGTCATGGTGGGATTCAAACCCAGGACCATTACCCTGGGTCTCTGGATCACTGGTCCAGTGACAATCCCACTATACCACCGCCTCCCCCATCATGGCAACTGAGTAGGGACTGAGCCCAGGATCTGCAATCCCCCTTCAACTGTGGTACAACTGCTGTCCCGGGATAGACGCTGCAAAGTCAACTGGTAAGATTATTTTAACAAGGAAACAAAACAGGAAATTAAATCTGTGTAAATACTGCATAAATAAGGCATATGCCAATGACACTAGTCACTTGTCTCCACAGTTCTGGCTTCCCTGGAGCCTCACCATGCAACATCTGTCTTATATCCAATGACCTTCAGATTAAACTCAAAATGCAAGGTTGAGAGGCTGCACTGTGCAGTTTCTACTCTTACACCTGAGTTCTGCTCAGCACTCTAAGCTTCCCCACGTAATACACTTTCTGTCATCAGTGAAGACAAAGTCCCACACTCGCTGGAAGGGGTTGTTCTCAAAGGGACTGAGAATTGGACATAAGACTACAATACTGAAGTATCGGTTCTCCAATCTAAGCTACTTTCTAGCACTGCTCTCCACTGGACCACAGCATCAGTGACTTTACAGGCATGTCTCTACAATGCTATCAACTGGCTCGAATGCACTGGCATAAAGAAACAGTAAACAGATTACAACAACAGGACCATGTTCATCCGGGATATAGCTGGAAAGGTCCTGCATCACCTGATCCAAGCTTCAATGGAAATAGCAGATTATAATCAGTTTGGAACTACATAAAGAGTCAAGTGCCAAAAGTATATATTGGGTGTAAGAGGCCATTGATGTGCTAAACTGAATTATGGCTTCTGCAATAGAGATTGTGGAGCTAAATCCATTGATTATAACATCAGTCAAACTCAATGATGATAGATGATTATGATTTTTCCACCACTTGTATGACCCTTTGCTCTCAACACACTCTTACTTTAGTGTGAGTGTCCAACCCAAACCTAGCTTAATGCCTGACAATAGGGTCATTGGCAATGGGGTTATTAGCAACAGGGTCATTAGCAATAGGGTTATTGGCAATGGTGTCATTGGCAATGGTTTTATTGGCACTGGGGTCATTGTAATAGGGTCATTAACAATGGTGCCATTAGCCATGGTGTCATTGGCAATGGTGTCATTAGTAATAGGGTTATTAGCAATGGTGTCATTGACAATGGAGTCATTAGTAATGGTGTCATTGGCAATGGCGTCATTGGCAATGGTGTCATTGGCAATGGGTTATTGGCAATGTGTTATTGGCAATGGGGTCACTGGCAATGGTGTCATTAGTAATAGGGTCATTGACAATGGTGTCATTGACAATGGTGTCATTGACAATGGGTTATTGGCAATGGGTTATTGGCAATGGGGTCACTGGCAATGGGATCATTAGTAATGAGATTATTGGCATTCTGGGTTTGTTTCTAATTGCCTTGCTGCAGCATGTAGCATATAGCATGGGTAGCATGCACCCAAAACTAAGATGCCTGAGGATCCATAGAAATTGCTTTTCAGGTTCAGTTGCATCTTTGAGGCAGGTTTCCAGTGTCAGTTGTGCCTCCACAGACAGCTCACAGCTGAGAAAAGGACAACTTTGGCCTGCCTATATTTTTAAAAATTAATTTATGGGATGTTGGCATTGCTGGCTAGGCCACATTATCAATAGGGCAGCAGCCTTCAGATATGCCCTGTGAAGCAGGGTGGGGGAGTGGGGTGGAGAATGGATTACTGGCATGGGGTGGGGGGCGATTGTAATGTTTTAATAGTCAGGAGAGCATTTATGCCTCACTCATGAATAATTAATTTCAAAATGAGCTTCTTCAATGTGCCCCTCATTAACAGATTCAAATCTAAGGCCTGGTGGGTGCCTAAAATGATGAACTCTTTTCGAATCAGGGCTCTGAAGAAGAGTCATACGGACTTGAAACATTAACTCTGTTTCTCTCTCCACAGCTGCCGTCAGACCTGCTGAGTTTTTCCAGCATTGCCCATTTTTATTACAGACCAAGTTCGACCCACTGGTACCAGGATCCTTTTAAAATGTAAATATTTACAAAAAATTATATAGCATTTTAGCAGCATTTTGCCTAGTTTTTGGTTAAATTGCTTTCTTTCAAAGTTCTGTTGAAATAGTGAGTTTTGATGATATCATCGGGAAACTGGTTAGGAGAAAACTGAGGCACTGTGACTAAATTCTCAGTGGGCAGCAGACGGCGAATTGGACAATTCGTCTGTTAAAACTGATTCTGATCAGCATATGTGATTGTCTTTTTATAACCAAGTTCTATACAAGTGGTGTCACTTTAATTAGTGAATGTAATAGTGCAAGGAAGCTGAGTGTCGTCAGGACAGTGCAGGTCTTTAACCAGAAACAGTTCATCTTCAGCTGTGTCTATTTTATTCCGCTCCCTCTCACCTCTAGGTTTAGCAACTGCTAAAGATGCTGCCTAGGACGTCTTGTGACTGGAACGGCAGCATTGAAAGGTCTATTTTAAGCCGTGAATTCTTTGAAAACAAATGTTGCCACCATACATAATTTATATTTCCATTCCTGAAACTCACATTAAAAATTTTCACAGCTCCCTGATAGCTTAACTGGATTAAGTGATGTATTACTGAGCCATATAGATCAGGAAGACTTCAGGTTTAATCTTTGGTCTGTGATTTTACTTCAGCCCAGATAACAACAGGACATTGCAATTGGCTTCAGTGCCCCTGGACTGGATGAGGCTTGGCGGGGTGGGGGGTGGCTGGAATCAGGCATGGTTTCTGCCGTGCATTGCCATTAATTTTGGATAGGGTACAAGGTAGGGAATTGGGTTTAGTTTTGATGAAGCTGCCCTGGTTAAATAGCCTGCTGTTACTCACTGACTGGGCAATATATGAGAATGGGCACTTCAGTAAAGTAGCAAACGGCCGTTTAGATCCACAGAATTGTCCTGTAGAATCAGTCAGTGCCGTCAGCGGAGGAGAGAGAAAGATTCAGGTAAAACTATTTTTTACAGTATCTCCATCTCCATCCGTTCCACGAGTGCTCTGCCTGAGGTAGCTCCTTGACTCACTGTCTCCCGATGCTTCACTCCGTATCTATTGAATTCAAATGTTTTCACTGGCGTAAGTAAAAATTGGGGACAAAATGACTGAGCCCACACAGACTGGGAGCTCAAACATCGCTCCTTGCCACACCGTCCTTTGAACTAGAAGAAAATCCCACTGCTGGGATGTAAATACTGCAGCTGAAATGACTGACGCTGTCTGTTTGGACACCAGCTGCATTTGTGTTGTAGAAAAGATACAGGTCGATTGATAATCTGACATTTGTTAATGTGCATTATCTACTGGAAGGAATATATGTCAGATTCATTATGATGTCTTTAATTAGTATGTTTTTCTGTATTCTAAATTATTTACATTCCACAATTAACATAAATCACCATAATGTCTTTAGTCATCAACTAGAATGATATCAGTATAAGCAAAAACAAGCATGTTACTTTATACAAAGTCCTAATTTCATTCTGCTTTAACTCGTTCTGTTCTGATGTATCCATACCCCTGAAATTACAAGGTGGGTTCCACTGTAGGGAGGCTTAATGCATTCACCTGATATTATAACTTCCACAACTTCAGCAGGGATATTAACTTGTTTAAGACAAATGAGTTTGCCTCTCCATTGAAATAGCAAAGGAATTCACATCAATGCGTTATGCATTTGTACGTTAGTGTCCCACGGTGTAATTGATTCCTCATTTAAAGGCCACTGTCAGCTTTATATATCTTTATACACATGCTGAGTGCTGCCTTTGCCATTTTAAGTGCCTTTTTCTGACCTGTTTTGGTCACATTCTAGTCTCTAAACAAGAGACAGGGCAAATGGCTTGCTTCAAGAGCACTGCTCCTGAGCAGCTACCTGAATGTTCCCAGGAATGCCTGAGTACACTTCCTTTCCAATTTCCACTTTGCTCCCTGTGGGAAAAGTTCCCACCCTAACAGCAACTCATTGTGTGATGAACCAGAGGTTTGAACCCACATCCCAACCTCTTAAGGCACAGAGCCAGTTCCTAATTTCTTCTTTTGTTTTAATGTCAATAAAATCAACTTGCTGTATGACACCAGTATGAGTTGGTACAGTCAAGTTACTTTAAATCCTGATTTCAACACGAACATTTTCTACCGGTTATCTATTTCAACGGCACTGAACAGCCACAGTGCCAGCTGCCTTTGCTGTTTTAGAGAGTGATTGAAGCCCACGTGTCATGCTGGGGTCTCCCTTTATCAAATCCAAGCACAGTTGCTATATATTTCGATGTACCTTCTCAGGGATAGGCTGCTGAAGCTGATTAACATCCAGTGGGGTTATCAGGGGGATGTTATCAAAGCCATCATCTGCACCATGCTCTTTCTCTGTCTTCTCAGAGAGATTACATCCAGGTTTCACCATGTCTGGTTGGGGTGACTAATGTCGTCTGTGAAAGGAAATTAAAACATTTAATAAGAAACTTTTTCTGATAAACTTGTGTTTTAGCAAAGCTCCAAGTTCAATTGTAAAGGTCCTGTTCCTCAATCTACTCTGTAGAGGGATATTGTTAATTCATTAAAGAGTTTTCAGGCAGGGTCACTGCAAAAACAAAATACTGCAGATGTTGAAAATTTAAAAAGTTAATGCTGTTTTTCTCTCCCCCTCTCCACAGATGCTGCCCGACCTTCTGAGCATTTCTAGCACTTTCTATTTTAGGATCAGTAAAATTAGCTCTTAATTGTTTTCTGAAATCCCGGCATGTTGCAGCAGGGTTTCTGGAGTAGACATCGGGTGGAATTGGCACCAGTTTGGAGATGGGGTGGACATTTAATCGGGCAGGAGGGTGCTCAATGGGCCTTCCGCCTCCACCCGGTTAAGTCTGGGGAGGGAATGGATGTTAATTGAGACCCTTAAGTGAGCAAAATGACCACTTAAAAGCCTCAACCTCCTGCCTCTGGTATTCAACTAGTGGTGAGCAGGAGAGTGGGAAACTCAAAAAGCAAACTCTGTCAGGTTTGCTTGCAGGCTTCCATAGTGGAATTGAGGGGTTTGGGGGGTGAGGGGTGTGGTCCCTTGTTACAGGCACACAAGTGCCTGATGTTTGTACTATATATATTTCAACTTAAAAGCTTATAGAGTGTGTAAAGATTGGGCTGCAGTTCTATCCTTCATTGCCTGGACTTTCTGGGTAGAACATCAGGTAGATGTTAAAGATCTCATGGCACTATTTTGAAGAAGAGCAGGGGCGTTCTCCTGGGTGTCCTGGCCAATAGTTACACCTCAGTTAGCGAGACAAAAAAACAGATTATGTGATCATTAGCACATTGCAGTCTGTGGGAGCTTGCTGTGTGCAAATTGGCTGCCCCATTTCTAAATTACCAACAGTAACTGCTCTTCAAAATTACTTCATTGACTGTAACCTGCTTTGGAACATTGTGTAAGGTCCTATATAAATGCAAGTCTTCCTTTAAAAGTTCCTTCTTCTCCAACTCTGGACTTGAGTCTTGCAACAAAGTCCACCATTAACTTTTTGCATCAGTTTGCCTTGTTCCTTCTCTAAATGTAGCTACCATTTTTTTGTGCCAATCTGTGCTAAGTATGATCAGCTCACACTCATGAGCAACAGAGTTCACTTCGCATTTTTCAGTTTTGCAACTCACCAAGGCTCCTTCGACAGCACCTTCCAAACCCGTGACCTCTACCACCTAGAAAGACAAGGACAGCAGATGCCTTGGAACACCACCACCTGCAAGTTCCCCTTCAAGCTCCACACCATCCTGACTTGGAAATATATCGTTGTTCCTTCACTGTCCCTGGATCAAAATCCTGGAACTTTCTCCCTAACATGTACCTAAAGCACATGGGCTGCAGCATTTCAAGAAGGCAGCTCACCACCACCTTCTCAAGAGCAACTAGGGATGGGCAATAAATGCTAGTCTAGCCAGCAACATCCACATCCCATGAACGAATAATAAAAAAAGTTATTTCACATACAACCTCTATAGACAGTCAAAGAAAATGCAGGTTCTTTTATCCCACTAGGTTGTACATGATTTGAATCTAGATCCCAGGGGGAAAGGACAATGTACTAACTGTGCAAACTTGCCCAATCATGATATAACATGAGTAATCAAAAAGTACTCAATTGTGTGGCTATAAAGGAGGGTCAATATTACACCTTTATTCTTACAGTCAGAGGCCTGATATTGTTAGAACCTGTGGCAGCTTCATCTGATTCCTCAGAAAAACCTTGAGTGTTTGATCTGAGCAACCAGCATGCCTGATCTCTCCTTTCTCTGCCACTGAAGCCAGGCTTAAGGGCATCTGAGTTTTGCCCAGAGTGGTTCTGGATTATAGTCTCCCATACTATCAACACCTGACAAAAACCACAGTTAAAAGAAAGAGGTGGATCACCAAATCCAGAAATCAGCTGGGTCCAGCCTTTACCCTTGTTTTGTTAGTAGTTGAATATTGTACGCCTACATGGGCAGGAAAAGCATAGAGAAATCTTGTGGACTTGCAATTGTATCATCACAAGAGCACTGAAACCAGCACCAACATTCTGGCTCATTGTCTTCAAATATATCTTACCAATACCTCTCAGAAGAAAAGAATCAGGGAATATAACCATGCTGTAGCAAACTTGACTCTGTCTATTAATGAAGATCCCTAGAAGCTCCCATGAGGTGCCCCCTTAAGTCCAGGAACCCATTCTGGTTGCAGCCCTATCTCTCAAAATCTCAGAACTCCCACCAAAAGACAAGTGACAGAGGATGCGCAAAACCAGTGGGGTCATGGACCCTGAAGGTCAACAACTGGCTTCATCATGCCATATCGAATATGGGTCACTGCAAATCACATCAGAATTTCATGGACACTGCAGCCACCCGATACATAACCAGAATACGATGGACTGCCCAGTGTGCCCATGTGGAGATACTGCCCAAACATGGAGCATCTCAGAAGCCATTGCTCACTAAGAGGTTCCCTAGAGTAATAGCTTCTAATCACTCTGCATTACCATAGTGAGTGAGTGACCAAGGTTTAATATTGCTTTTCAAGCTGTGGTAAGGAAGAAGAATACATGGCCAGTGATGTTATTGATGCGATTTTACTTAGCTTTTCAACTTGTGTACACATAAGCAGAAAAACTATGAGTACTTTCATACATTTTTATCATGACTATGCACTTATATATACTATGTAGAGATACAGATGTACATCAACACACATTTGTATGTGCAAACAAGGAAGTTATATTTAGCTACCTTTTTTACATTTCTGAAATTGGTTGACGTTACCTCAGATACTGCAGTATCTGAATGGCCATCTGGTCAGATGTAAGAAGTTATAGAAAAGCACATTCTGAATTGACAACTTGCAGCAGTTTGCACTTTGAACAAATATAGGACCATTAAATCCTTCATGGGGACAGCTGATCTGTCTTAAAGGGGAAGGAAAGTCTAAGGGGAGTACTTTTTGTTCCAATTATATGGAAAAAAATTCTTCCCTGAAGAAAACGTCAATTGACCATTATGAAAATACCGGCTGCGCAGTGGGCCTTGACTCCTGGAAGAGTTCCATAAAAAACAAAAGGCAATTACAACCCTGCAAAGTCTCAGTAGAGCCAGCCAACCCCCCCAGAAATTCATCCTCCAACGTTCTGCTGAAAGATGAGTTTATCTTCTCTTCCTAATTAACGATAAGTAGGATTTTTTTTTGGAAAAAGACAGTCTTAGAAGGAGAGGTGTCAATATGGAAAAGGATCTTCGAAGTCATTTGGCTAAGATTACAGAAGTGCAGAATTACTTGGTCTCAGATGTAATGGTATCATGTCACCACCAATTACAAGTTTATTGGCCTTATTTTAGTTACTGGAGACCAAAGTCAACTAATTAAGTGTCTGTTGAAAATCTGCTAAAAAATACCAGGTAGAAACAAAATGGAAGCCTGGGCAAAATTGGCTACGGTGCCACTGATTGGCTGAAGGTGGGTCATGTCATATCCATGTGGATATCACACGGAGTTGAGATTATATAAAGAGGTTGGACCAGCAGCAAATAAACCCAGACTCAGATAGTTTGGATATTGTCCATCTTTTGGACTTATTGCCTTGTGTGTAACTAGTTGAATTAATTCATTAAAGTTGCTGATGGCTATGTATAATTTGTCCTGTCAAATTGATCTACAGCAGCAACTTGTATTTATGTAATGCCTTTAACATAGTAAAATGCCTCAAGATGATTCACAGGAAGATTATCAAACAGAATTTGACACAATTCTGTCAATTGTGACAGAATTGTTATATGGCCATATAACAAAATATTAGGACAGATAAGCGAAATCTTGGTCACAGAGGTTGGTTTTAAGTACCGTCTTAAAATTGGAAAGAGGGGCAGAAGGACAGAAAGATGCAGTAAGAGAATTCTAGAGCTTAGGGCCTCAACAGCAGAAGGCACTGATATTAGGGATGTGCAGGAGGCTAGAACTGGAGGCGCTTGGATATCTTGGAGGGACAGAGGGCTAGAGATAAGAAAGGTTGAGGCCCTGGAGGGATCTGAAAACAAAGATGAGAATTTTAAAATTGAGGCATTGTTCAATCAAGGACCAATGTAGGTTTGCAAACAAAGAGATGATGGGTGAATGAGCCTTGCTGCAAGCTATGATACAAAGTTTTGGGCAACCTCAAATTTGTGGAGGATGGAGCCCAGCGAGGACTTCATTGGAATAGGCAATTGTAGTGATTCAGCATGGATGAGTGTTTCAACAGCAGATGAGCTGCCGTGGGGCAGGACAGCACCTGAGCTGGAGTGAAAGAGATTGTGATGGACTGGGGCTGGTGGTGGAGTCTTACTGCCCATCGTCCAGCATAGGACCGGGGTCTTGCTGCCCATCGTCCAGCATGGGACCGGGGTCTTGCTGCCCATCGTCCGCATGGGGCCGGTGGTGGAGTCTTACTGCCCTTCGTCCCACATGGGACCAGAGTCTTGCTGCCCATCGTCCAGCATGGGGCCGGAGTCTTGCTGCCCATCGTCCAGCATGGGACTGGAGTCTTGCTGCCCATCGTCCCACATGGGGCCGGAGTCTTGCTGTCCATCGTCCAGCATGGGACCGGAGTCTTGCTGCCCATCGTCCAGCATGGGACCGGGGTCTTGCTGCCCATCGTCCAGCATGGGACCGGGGTCTTGCTGCCCATTGACCTGCATGGGACCGGGGTCTTGCTGCCCATCATCCAGCATGGGACCAGGGTCTTGCTGCCTATCGTCCAGCATGGGACCAGAGTCTTTCTGCCCATCGTCCAGCATGGGGCCGGAGTCTTGCTGTCCATCATCCCAGATGGGACCGGGGTCTTGCTGCCCATCATCCTGCATGGGGCCGGAGTCTTGCTGCCCATTGTCCGGCATGGGACCAGGGTCTTGCTGCCCATCATCCCAGATGGGACCGGGGTCTTGCTGCCCATCGTCCAGCATGGGACCGGGGTCTTGCTGCCCATCGTCCGGCATGGGACCAGGTCTTGCTGCCCATCGTCCGCATGGGGCCGGGGTCTTGCTGCCCATCGTCCGCATGGGGCCGGGGTCTTGCTGCCCATCGTCCGCATGGGACCGGGGTCTTGCTGCCCATCGTCCAGCATGGGACCGGGGTCTTGCTGCCCATCGTCCAGCATGGGACCGGGGTCTTGCTGCCCATTGTCCAGCATGGGACCGGGGTCTTGCTGCCCATCGTCCAGCATGGGACCGGAGGAACTTAGACTATGTCTAAGTCACGTGCTCTTCATCATATGGATTTTCAAAGTTTTATGTCCATGACATTGTCGGGCTCTTTACTATCCATTTAAGGCAAGTCATTTCTTCAAAACTATAATCAAGTTGGGTCAGGAAGAATCTGCTCCTCCTAAATCAAATTGGCTCCTGCTTATTTGGCTAATGTTAAACAGGTAATCAAGTTTACTCTTAGTAATCCATTCTACTCTTTAAGCCAATATTGGTCTGGATCTTGGACATTGTTGTAAGACTGATGGATCTACAGTAGTCCACATCTGTTTTATCAACTTTTTTCAAAATGCTACCATGTTTCTAATCCAGCGAACCTCTTCAATATTCAGTGACTCCCTCATAAAAGGCATTTAGCATTTCACAAATCTCATCTCTTGTCTCTCCTAATACTGGGGGATAATCACCATTCATCCCTGTGGTTTAATATGATTTTCAGCCCTTTCAGTTTGTCTGTTAGATCCATCTCATTTATTTGGATTAAGGCTGATTAGCCATGGTATTTCACTTGCATTATTCTTGATGTTTAGAGGAAATAATCATTGGGTTTGTTAACTATTTTATCTTCATCCTCATTGATGTATCCTTTTTAGGATACTCATTTCACTCTTATTGTTTTGTCACTGAAATAATTTCATATATTTGTGTTTATATCTGCAACTTTGCTCATTGTAAAGTTTAACTTTTCCCCGCGGATTCTCTCTCTCTCTTCAGGTACCATGTCCTGAAAGGGTGTTAGTGACCATGGACTTCTGTGTTGGACCATGACTATGCTTGGCAAAGTACTCCAGTGTTTTGCCATTGCCTTTTGCATTATGGCTGACCAGAACACTCTCCCAATCTTATCACCTGCCATAGGTGCATCGGAAGGATTTACAGTTACAAACACACATTCCCTTGGCCATCAAGTCCTGGGGTGGAACTTGAACCCAGAGCTTCTGGCTCAGAAGTAGGACATTGCTCATTGTGCCACAAGACCTCCTACACTCTTGGGATTACTCTTTTTAATTGTATTTTTGTTTTTAAAGGTTCAAATATTGGTTCCAGCATTTACATGTAGCTTTCTCCTGTACAATTTGTAGCATTTACTTTCACTCCTTGCCTCGGGTTCTGCTAGTTTTGCTGATTCATTGAGGGTCATGCTTGTTTAGCCTATGTTTGTTAATCCAATCGGAAGTAATCTGAGAACAGAGGGGAACACAGAGGTTTAGCACATTGTCTTCAGTGTTTCATTACAATACCAGCTGGCAGCTGAATATGCTGCTCTGGAACAGTAAACCCTTTAAAAATAAGCCCAAAATTGATGGAACTTGTGAAAGAATTGACACTACTAAAATTAGCAGGGTTGCAGAACACACTTCACCACCTCTGCTCACATTCTCGTGGTGCGAGGAATGGGACAAGGTGACTGAAAATGGAACAAGGTGATTGAATAATAGGACATAAAGGCAGTAGTGGCGACACTCCTACAGATCATCGTGATCTATGTGTTGTCATTAGGCACAACATCAGCTTAACAACAGAAAAGCAATCATTTGAGTGACATTAGAGTAGGAGTAGATTTATTCTGAGATATTCAACTCAATGCCCAATCAGCTGTGCACAGTATGTGCTCAACGCCTTTATCGATAATATATATACAATTCGCTGCCCATAGTGTCCACTGCACATCTTTCCTTTGGATCTCACAATCGAGGAGTCCAAGGAGAGCTCATCGACATTAAGATTTTCTAGTCTGTGTGCTGTGTTTAGTCCCCACTTGACCATGTGTGTGTATTTAACAAGGTTGAGCAATATGTAAGGAATATCATTTCATTCTGGTTCAGAGGTTTCCATTGTACTGGAGCTAAGTGGGATTGTGCCTCCTGTGCATTTGGGAATTTCAGTCTTGTTCCAAATGCAGTTCAGCACTCAGTTTTATTCCATGAAGCTGTTTCCTACGGTGCTCCCAGAGTTAATCTAAATTGCTGGAAAAATCCGGACCTTCAGCACTTCAATTTCCCAAGCAGGGCTCTACGTGAGCACCAGTACTCATGGGGAAACAGCAGCCTCCATGGGAAATCTCACTCGAGGGAAACCATACAAAGGGCCTGGTACAGAAAATGGAAATCCTGCTGCTGTGGGAACGTGTCTGATTGTTGGCAGGGAGTTGCAGGCAGAAAGAAATAAAATTCAATTTGCCAGCCCTGTCATTGTGATCTTAAAAATTCAATCAAAATAGTTAATAAAATAAACCATTTCTTTAATAGATTGCCTGCTGGTAATTAATGGATTCCAACGTGTGTTTGGTAAGATTAATCTGTTGTTGCGTTCCTGAATCAAACAATTTCTAGCCCAAGCAGTCAGGTTTCACATAACATACATTAATACCCTGAAGGGATAACTTCTCCAGTGGTTCCCATATGTGACTGCAGCCAGATATAATACTATGCTGAATGAAGCATGAAGCTCTCAGGTTATGTCCTAGTCTTGTGTTGAGTTAGCTGTTGCCAGGTAAAGAGTCATTTCACCCCCAAATAAAAAAGAAAGCAAATCAGCAGAGTTTCAGCTTCCAATCACAACGCAACTGTAATATACACCCTGGGTGAAGTTGAGATCGTGATTGAATGAGGCCT
The DNA here is from genome assembly GCF_964194155.1 of Cetorhinus maximus. Classification (NCBI taxonomy): domain Eukaryota; kingdom Metazoa; phylum Chordata; class Chondrichthyes; order Lamniformes; family Cetorhinidae; genus Cetorhinus; species Cetorhinus maximus. The sequence continues at coordinate 14,150,166 of NC_135905.1, read as the reverse complement.
GATTCAGTGTCCTAGATTCCAGTGCACGATGGGCCGAATGGCCTCCCTCTGTGCTGAATGGCTCTGTGATAAAACAGTCGGCTGACATTCACCATGAAGAATGCCCCCTTGGGCGAAGTGCCGGAAATGTAACCCAGCATGTGCCAGCATCTTCAGGAGGGGAGTGAGGAAACTGGAAAAGAAAAATCCATTGAAAGGGGTGCTGCGAGAGATTCTGGAATTGCTGTGCAGCTCAATTGACACCAGCTAGAACATCCACGCTAGTTCAAAAGCTGTCAGCTTGGCAACAATAAAATGAGCCATTTTTTGTATCATTGGATAAGCAATGGATCTATTATGACACATTCTGTTTAATACCCAATCAGCAGGGAAGATCTCCTCTGCATGCTGTGCCCATTGAAATTGTAAGTTTCTTTCTAAATAACACATTTACAATTTTGCTACATATAGAACATGGAAGAAATCTTCCCTGCTGATCTCACAATGGAAGCACAAAAGAAAAGTTCATGGCTATTCAGAACTTCTATGCTTTGTGGTTTCTTTATGCTATGATTCTGCAGTAAGTTCACTCACCCATCAAACCACATCGTCACTGTCTTACACTGTCTTCCCATACCTCAATACATTCTGTGCAAAATCACTCTCCTTGTCCGGAAATGCTTCTCATGTCTTTGCCCCCGCACCGTCCCTGCAACCTCCTCCAGTCCCGTGTCTCCTCCTGAAAATTACATGTCCTTGACTCTGCACTTCTTTCACGTTCATTGGTGCCAGAGTCTTCAGCTTTTAATTCTATTTCATAGAACTCGCTCACTGAACTTGACGGCCTCTCCACCTCTTACTGCCTTCTAAAAACCTCCTTAAAGCACATCTGTTTAACTGAGATTTTGAACCCTTATCCTAATCTCACCCTTTCGAGCTCATTTTCATCACGCCTATTTGCAAAGAGACTTAAGGCATTTTTTTCTACCAAAGGGGTGATATAAGTGTAGGTTTGCATTATATATATTTTATATGTATACTATATATCCCATCAGGGCAACTGCTGATTTAGGAAATATAATCACAGGTTTGGAAACCTTGAACTTGCACAGAATCAAGTTAAAGATTGTACAACATGCATTATTACAATCCTTTTGTTTTATCTTCAAATGTTATCTAGGTCAATTACACCTTTCTATATCAAAAAAAAAGAATTCACAAGATTCCAAAGAACAAGGTTTGCACTAAATTGCTTATTTTGTTATTTGCGATACATATCATAACCCATAATATTAACAATCTTATATCTTTTCTGCCTGCTTGTCTACATAGGATTTTATTTTGGTCACATTAGTGTGTGAACTTTCCTATTCCTGTGTCCACACTAAGAATGGAAGCTGCCTATGTAAACTTGTTCTGCACTGATTACACCTTCCTACCAGTGGTGGCAGTATCGTGCCTCAGTACTGGGTCTCCCAGCTCTTTGTCCTGGGCTGCAGGGAAACGTCAATTCTCCAACCAACTCCATTTCTCCACTTTCCAGATTTCCAGCATCTGCAGTATTTTGCTTTTTACCTCCACTTTCCAAGTTTTTTTTTACTATCTGACTATAAATAATATCGAATTAAAATATTATATAAAAATGGGGGGTAGAATTGCTGCAGCAGCTCTCCCGCAGTAACTACGGTGGAAGATTGGCTGAAATGCTGGGGAAATGCCATGAAGAACCATTCACACCATTTCTTTGGGTTTCCTGCCGATCTTCCATTGAGGAGGAAGTGGGGGTTCTGAGACTCCCAGTGGAAATGTATCCCATGGACAGAGTGCACTATTTTAGCACAGGATTGGACTTGCTTTTTCTTTTTCTCTTCCAGTTATGCAGGTATCATCCACGACCAAGAGGCTGAGTGAACTAATCGCTCCCGAGCATTCTGTAATGGCACACTGAAACTGGCCAGCAACAACAACAACTTAGATTTAGATAGCACCTTTAACGTAATACAATGTCCCAAGGCACTTCATAGGACATTTTAAAACAAAGTAGAAGAGTGTGGGGTGACTCACCCTGGGCTTTTGCCTCTATTTTCTGTGAGTAACCTACTGATTGCACATTTGCTATGACATGGCTTAGATCAGTAACTTCAGTAACTGTGTGGAGGATTGTGTGCACAAATGTACATTGTTACAATCCATGGCACAGGGCACTGGGGTTCCAACATATTGTACCAGGTGCTTTAACTTATTTATGTTTTGATACTTTATAAAGATGAATAATGTACTATTTTCCTAAATTACACTTCAAAAAAACACTTAATTGACAGTGGGGCACAATGGGACATCCTGAGGTTATGAAAGATGATATATGAATGCAAGTTCTATCTCTCCATCTCTCTTTGCATTTCATCCAGTTTCAGCATTAGGGAGTCCCATGTTAGGTATCAGGCAGATGCATAGAAGCTCCATAACTCCGCCCAAACATCAGAAGGTCACCCTCGCTACCTCAAATTAATGCCAATTTCTAAGTCATCAAAACCTAACTTTACTATGAACTGTAAGATAAAAGCAAAAAACTGCGGACGCTGGAAATCCAAAACAAAAATACCTGGAAAAACTCAGCAGGTCTGCAGCATCTGCGGAGAGGAGCACAGTTAACGTTTCGAGTCCGAATGAATGAGTTCTGTTGAAGGGTCATTCGGACTCGAAACGTCAACTGTGCTCCTCTCCGCAGATGCTGCCAGACCTGCTGAGTTTTTCCAGGTAATTTTGTTTTTGTTTCACTATGAACTGGTTTGAGATTGCACACACATCAAATAAAACCCTTACGGCTAGAATGAAGGAGGCTTTTGTTATATTTTCCAAACCCCATTTGTATTCTGACCCACTAGCCAACACCTCTCCCCATTTTTAAATTCGAAGCATGTGTTGAAAAGATATGACAAAAAAATGTTTGGATGAAAATATATTAACTATACAGAAACAAAATGCAAGGGATTTTAAAAAATTTTCACTCTGGTCATTTAGCCTGAAGATGGTAACCACAGAATGGCAGAAGCAATGTGGAGAAAAATCATCTTACATCGCCTATCAATTTATATGCGTTGCATGAAAAAGTAATGATTCTTTATCCCCACAATAAAAATCAGTGAAGTGAAGCACAGCTACTGCCATGACTGCAGTAAGATTCCATCGTTTTCTGATGGCAATCCCAGGTACAGATACAGAATAACCTCAGTCAGTCAGGGAAGCTTCAGAGATCAAAACCAGGAAGGTTGTAATTAAGTTGGTGGAACTGAAGGCAAGATATACTGCCCCTTAAAATTAGGTCCTGAAAGAAAATATACTGTATTGATGCTCTTATCCTGGGCTTGGAAACAGTTCTCTTATTTGTTCAATGCCCAAGTGACATAGGATTTGCACTTTGGGGGAAACATTGAGAAGAAAGCAATAGGGTGGAAATCTTGAATGCAAAGCATTTACCATGCAATGCCTGAAGTCAATCACAGCACAACCATGACAAATGCCCACACCATGAGATTCTTAAAATTCCATTGCTTTATACGTTCTTCTAATTAGTTTCTGTTTGATCTGACAATAGCAGTTTATGGCTATGAAGCTATAGCCTCAAGCAACAAAGGGCTGAATATTGTCTCACCAATTTATGCAGGCAAGAGACACTAATGAGAAACAAGTTCTCCAAGTATGCTGGAGAGAATGGCTGACCTTCTCAACAGGGTATTATATGATACCCACTCCCATTGCTATCCTGCATCTAGTTAATTTTCAAACACCACCTTAATAACTGTCCACAGATTTCTTGTTGCATGCTCTTAAACTCATTATCATAAATTTTCTATCTGCAGTTATGATCCTGCCAGGTATCTCTCTTGAATCCTTTGAAGACTGCAGTAATATTTTTTCTTTGCTTCAGCAGTGGTAAATTAGAATATAATTTTTGCACACCCTTCTGTTATATTGCAGAATGTTGGAATTTATTGTTGATACCAGGCTGTGGTCAATGTACAAATCAACCTGTGCTCACTGACTTACACTGGCTCTAGATTCAGCAAGGCCTCAATTATGAAAACCCATATTCTTGTGCTCAAATCTTTCCTTGGCCTAACCACTCCCTGCATCTGTGATCTCCTCCGAGCCTATAATCCTCCAAGATTTTCTGTGCTCCTCCAATTCTGGTCTCTTGCACATCCTGATTAACATCACTCCACCATTGGCAGTCACACCTTCAGCTGCCCAGAGCCTAACCTCTCTGCTATAATCCTGTCTCTTCCAGCAAACTTCTGGTCACCTATTCTAGTATCTCTTTATGTGACTCTGTGTCTGAACTATGTCTGATAACACCTAGTGATGCTTCGTGGGACACTTTGCCATGTTAACGGTGTCATATAAATGCAGGTTGTTGTTGCATTCTGAAATATTATAATGTTGCGCATTCTAGCTTCCTGTTGTATTGTAAAATGATACAATGTTACATTCTGGTTTTCTGTTATGTTCTGGTGCGTAGCAATGTTATATTCTAATCTCCCTACATTATACTCACGAATATTAGAATGTAGGATTCTAGCCTTCCTTTGCTTTACATTTTGCCTCCTACAGGCCATGTGTGCCATGCAAACAAGGAGGGTAAGATGTGCTGGAATGAGTGGTGTTCCATCATTGCTGATCTTATTCCCTGGCCAATTGTTATATCTTACAATTCAACTAGGACAATGCAGTCAGCATTAATAAGACAGGCCTAATCCCTATATCATTGTGTTAGCTCTATTGAAATCATTGAAGCACTCAGTGTGACTGCTTGCTGCTCTACCAACTGTTTCCTTGAGATTCCCACCTCCTTCTGAATATAACTGGGTCATCTTTTTTTTTGCTTTTGAAAATGTAAAACTCAGTGGAAACACTGAGTGAAGGGATGTAAAAATAATGCACAGCCATGACTTTCTTTAAGTTGGCAACCGGAAGATGCATATTGGAAGATAAGTAGCTTCTAAACATAACTCTACATTAGCCTCTTTTGGTTGTTTGGTAATGCATTGCCCTGGGCGACAATAAATCCTGCAGCAGCAGCAGCACCAACAGCAGTTTGCATTCATATAGCACCTTTAATGTGGGAGAACATCCCAATGCGCTTTGCTGGACTGTAAGCTGACAAAAATTGATGCTGCATCAAGGAGAAGATATTATGTCTGATGTGTAAAACCTTAGACAAACAGGTAGCTTTTAAGGAGAGTCTTTGAGGAGAGGTGAAGAAGCTGAGGGAGGGAATTCCAGAGTTTAAGGCCTAGCTAGCTGAAGACATGGCCACCAATGGTGAGCTGAAGGGATTGGAGAAGCATAAGAGGCTGAAGCTGGAGGAACCCAGAGTTCCTGGTGGGTTGTGAAAGCGGCAGAAGGTTACAGGAATAGGGAGGGGCAAGACCAATTGAGGGATTTGAACAGAAGGGTGAAAATGTTATTATCAAAGCATTGGTGAACCAGATAAAAGCTAAAAACTGCGGATGCTGGAAATCCAAAACAAAAATAAAATTAAAAATACCTGGAAAAACTCAGCAGGTCTGACAGCATCTGCGGAGAGGAACACAGTTAACGTTTCGAGTCCGTATGACTCTTCATCAGAACCAGGGAAAAATAGAAGAGAAGTGAAATATTAGCTGGTTTAAGGGAGGGGGGGAGATGGGAAAGTAGAGCTGGATAGAGGGCCAGTGATAGGTGGAGATTGCCAAAATATGTCACAGACAAAGGTCAAAGAGGTGTTGACGGTGGTGATATTAGCTAAGAAATGTGCTAATAGGTGACATTAAGGGTAGAAAGCAGGACGAGCAAGGTACAGAGAGTCCTAGTGGGGGTGGGGTGGGGGGAAGGGATCGGAATAGACTAAAAGGTAAAGATAAAACAATGGATGGAAATACATTTAAAAATAATGGAAATAGGTGGGAAAAGAAAAATCTATATAAATTATTGGAAAAGGGGGGATTAGAAAGGAGGTGGGGATGGAGGAGAGAGTTCATGATCTAAAATTGTTGAACTCAATTTTCAGCCCAGAAGGCTGTAAAGTGCCTAGTCGGAAGATGAGGTGCTGTTCCTCCAGTTTGCGTTGAGTTTCACTGGAACATTGCAGCAAGCCAAGGACGGACACGTGGGCATGAGAGCAGGGTGGAGTGTTGAAATGGCAAGCGACAGGGAGGTCTGGATCATGTTTGCGGACAGACCGAAGGTGTTCCGCAATGCGGTCACCCAGTCTGCGTTTTGTCTCTCCAATGTAGAGGAAATGGCATTGGGAGCAGCGAATGCAGTAGACTAAATTGAGGGAAGTGCTAGTGAAATGCTGCTTCACTCGAAAGGAGTGTTTGGGCCCTTGGAAGGTGAGGAGAGGGGAAATAAAGGGGCAGGTGTTGCACCTTCTGCGGTTACATGGGAAGGTGCCGTGGGAGGTGGCTGAGGTGTAGGGGGTGATGGAGGAGTGGACCAGGGTGTCCTGAAGGCAATGATCCCTGTGGAATGCCACCAGGGAGGGTATCATCTGTTCTGATGATGCCACTTTCAAAAACAGTTCCTCTGACATTGTCCTCCTTCTTCCTTAACCGATGTTTTCCACCCACGGTGGTTGACATGGCCCTCAACCGTGTCCGGCCCATCTCCCGCTCATCCACCCTCACACCTTCCTCTCCCTCCCAGAACCTTGATCAGGTCTCCCTTGTCATCACTTATCACCCCACCAACCTCCGCATTCAAAGGATCATCCTCCGCCATTTCCGCCAACTCCAGCATGATGCCACCACCAAACACATCTTCTCTTCACCCCCCCGGTGGCATTCCGAAGGGATCGTTCCCTCCGGGACACCCAGGTCCACTCCTCCATCACCCCCTACACCTCAACCCCCTCCCACGGCACCTTCCCATGCAAGGGCAAAAGGTGCAACACCTGCCCCTTTACTTCCCCTCTCCTCACTGTCCAAGGGCCCAAACACTCATTTCAAGTGAAGCAGCATTTCACTTGAACTTCCCTCAATTTAGTCTACTGCATTCGCTGCTCCCAATGCCATTTCCTCTATATTGGAGAGACCAAACGCAGACTGGGTGACCGCTTTGCAGAACACCTTTGGTCTGTCCGCAAGCATGGCCCAGACCTCCCTGTCGCTTGCCATTTCAACACTCCACCCTGCTCTCATGCCCATATGTCCGTCCTTGGCCTGCTGCAATGTTCCAGTGAAGCTCAACGCAAACTGGAGGAACAGCACCTCATCTTCCTACCAGGTACTTTACAACCTTCCGGACTGAATATTAAGATCAACAACTTTAGATCATGAACTCTTGCCTCCATCCCCACCCCCTTTCCGACCCCCTCCTTTTTCAATAATTTATATAGATTTTTCTTTTCCCACCTATTTCCATTATTTTTAAATGTATTTCCATCCATTGTTTTATCTCTACCTTTTAGCCTTTTTCGATCCCTTCCCCCACCCCACCCCCACTAGGGCTATCTGTACCTTGCTAGTCCTGCTTTCTACCCTTAATGTCACCATTAGCACATTTCTTAGCTAATATCACCACCATCAACACCTCTTTGTCCTTTTGTCTATGACATCTTTTGGTTATCTCCACCTTTCACTGGCCCTCTATCCAGCTCTACCTGTCCCACTCCCCCACCCCCCACCCCTTAAACCAGCTTATATTTCACCTCTCTTCTATTTTCCTTAGTTCTGTTGAAGAGTCATATGGACTCGAAACGTTAACTGTATTCCTCTCCGCAGATGCTGTCAGACCTGCTGAGTTTTTCCAGGTATTTTTATTGGTGAACCAGAAGTCAATGTGAGTCAGTGAACAGAGGGGTGATGGGTGAGCAGAACTTGGTGCACGTTAGGATACAGGTAGCAGAGTTTTGGGTGGGCTTGTGTTTATGCAGGATGGAATATGTAAGACCAGCCCAGAGAGCATTGGAATTGTCATGTCTGGAGGTAACAAAAGCATGGATGAGTGTTTCAACTGCAGATGAATTGAGGCAGAGCCAGAGATGAATGATACTACGGAGGTGGAAGCAAGTGATCTTTATGATGAAAAGGTTATAGGTACGATTTGTTCCTCTTCCATGCTGACTTAATCTCATCAAAGTCTGAAATTCAGTACAAAATAATTGACTTTGCTCTGCATGGGCGAGTGAGTTAAAAAGCCAGTCACTATCTAGTGACCCCTGCTGGAAGGTGTGGAGATCAACTGAGGACAATCACAATCTCAGTTGGTGCCTGTTTGAATAATCTGCCAAAAGTAATTATCTATGCTTAATTACGAAATATTCTCAACGATAAACATCTGACAGCCACTAGTTGCTCCCAAGGCTAGCATGCGTCATTAACTACAGATTAACAGCAAAAATAAAACAAATACTGGTACAGTTATTCAGTTAAATATAACATTGTGCGCTAGGTCGGCTATTGGCAAGACAATTGCACTGTGCACCCTTCAGAAGTTGAATTGTTTTAAATCTTGCAAAAATCAAGCATTTAACCTGCAGTTTTCTGCGTGGAATCTAATTATAACAGTGTTCTAAACAGGGGAGATCCACTCCATTATTATCTGTTCCAAATCGACCTCCATGTTCCTCTATATAAAAAAAAGGGCCCAGGCAGCACTAACATGCTCACAGGCACTGTGCTGCACAACCATGTAGAGCCATCAAGTGCAGTGGCAATGAATGAAGGAATACTTATGAACACATTCCAAATTGGCCAAACCTCTAATCTGTAAGATTGCAGCGCGCAGAACAGTTTTGACGGTGATGTGAATGTGGCCATATTGGTCCCAATTCACCTTGACCAACAAAAACAAGGAACGAGTGATCCAACAGGTAGTCAGCTCCCCCACACCGCTTGGACTGCACTCCGGCTTTGGTGCAAAGCCACTTTGCAATATTTAGACACCCCGGGAACTTTTAAGTTGAATGGTAAACGGGGAGCCCACACTCCTTCAGCACGAATCACTCGGGCAATTCATTTAAACACAGAGATGCCGAGCTCTCACCTCGGGAAAGTTACGTGTCAAGCGCAGCCCCGCGGTGTCAAGCAAGTGTGGGTCTGTCACTATGCAGCTCCCTCTACAGAGGTCAGTATCCGTTACATAAGTGCAAAGGATGCTTAAAGTTTAAAAAAAATAGGTTTTTTTTCCCCCAAGGAAGACGCTGTTTAATAATTAATGCAAGGCTGAATCTCTCATTACAATTGAGTTAAAAACATTCGTTCCACACATTTCTCCCAATTCATGAGAGATATTGATCCCATATTTGATAGAACCCACAAACTGTGGTTTAAGGAATTACCATTGAAAGATGTTTACCCTGAATTCCCGAGAGCTACCTCAGTCTGCATCGTGACAGTAAATGTGGGAATGAGGGGGGGTGGAAATCCTCTCACTGGAGAATGAGGAGGAGCTTTTTCCATATGGCATATATAGATTTTTTTTCCCCCTTGGCTAATAGTAGTTTTCACATGTAAATCTTAATTAATCTCATTTCAGCAGGGGCTCGGAATACTGCATTCCCAGGTGCTAGGGCAGAGTGATAGACTCAAGCGACCTATCAAATATAAAAAAAACGTTTTCCTTTTAAAAAAAATAGATGAGATCACCAGCTTCCACCCCCCCTCCCCAAACATCAGTGCATTCTGCAGCCCCACACTTCGCTTCAAAGCGCTGCGCCTGTTGAAGGTTCCAACATCTTTTGTCTCCCAGAGCCGCATAGGCGGAGGTTGCCAGAGGAAGCAGTTAGGGGCTGAGATGTATTGATATTTTCTGATTTGCCTGAATGATATCTGGCACAGATTAAACATGGGGAGCGTTTTGTGTCCAATGCAGCTACAGTTTAACGCGGGAGGACCGACACTTGTGATTTAATGAACGCCAAAGGGGGGGGGAAATCACTTCGTTTGGCGCACTCCTTTTTAAAATCCGTCATTAAAAACAAATAAAACTGCAGCACAATCCTCCCGTACTAAACCGTTCGGACTGTGCTGGTTTGCAAACCTTTTTTTGCTTAAAGATCCGCCCAATAACACTTAGAAACCCATTGAAATATCACGCGTTGTTATTTTTACCCCTCCAAGCCTTCCAAATTGTAAATGATACATAATTTATATGAAACTGACAAAGTAACATTTGGTGCAGTAGAAAATAGTTTCAGTCCCTTTTTGTTTTACATAAAGCATCACTGGTCAGGTTACTTACCGGTAGGCGCGGAGTGATGTGTGCTTTGATGGGGGAAGAGCTGGTGACTTGCTGAGGAGAGAGAGAGTCAATGAGAGAAACAGACTGGGAGAGTGAGAGTGTGAAATAGAACGAGAGACGGAGAGCTGGTTGCCTAGGAGATGTTGTCAGCGTTATTTTCTCCCCAGACTTGGTGTTGTTGAAGGTACCTGTAAGCTCGACACTACTGACGTTTCAGAGATGAAAGGTCAGCACTCAGATCTGACCTGCTTGCCCTATTAGCGAGGGCAGATAGGCTTTGAGAAGGTCCAAATGTCACCCTAATTGAACCCCACTCAGTATTCAGGTAACCTATAGGTGAGAGCTTTGTATTAGAATAATAAGGTGTTTATTCTTTTTTTTTTCAATTGCAAGGAACTATGGAGTAAAATACAACACACTGGTTTTATAAATGTCTGCAATAGTGAGTATGGACCCTGTAGAGATTAAGAAGCAGGTTATTAACTTAATTTATTAACTTAATTTATTAACCAGGTCATATCTTAATGCCCTTGGGAGCTTACCAAGTTTTAATATCAAGCTCATAATAGTTGCCTACAAATAACCATTGAGGGTCAGCATCAATAGAAAAAAGACCCTTCAACCCATCAAATATAGTTGTCAAAGTTAACACGTAATGGGATTACCATTGTTGACCATTATCAATAGGTCAACATGTCCACCCACCAGTTGCAAGAGTCTCAAACACCAAATTCTGGTTTCCATCATTGACCAGTGCAAGATTTTGTGACAGGGTGCTACCATAATTCAGTATTCAAGTCCAAGGTCGGCATGGCAGGGAATGCCTTTATTTTCCAATATTTCATGACACTGCACTTTAAGGACTACAGAACAAGAGAAAAAAATCAGTGAGCCATGCGACAGGCTTTGATCAATCAAATAGGCCTACAATTAATACTGTCATTGAATTTACCCCGTGTATCCGATTAGAGTTGTAAACTCTGTTTGGACATATTCCCAGTGGTTTCAACCCATCATGTCCCACCTCCATCCAGCCAAACCGCCTCTATTCCCATCTCCATTGTTTTTAAAATTAACAAAGCTGCTCAAAGAAAATGAGAAAAAGCACACCATTTTTTGGCTCATACTCTTTTTGCCTCTGGGTTGCCTGTAGCAATGTCCAGGCAAATAATCTTTCATTCATGGAGAGTCTAGCAGTTACCTGGAGAGTGGCATCTTTCTGTTCCATTGTACATGGCACTATTCCAAAGAAGAGCAGAGTATCTCCGGTGTCCTGGCCAATATTTAAACCCCCAAACAACATCACAAAAGGAAGCAGATTATCTGGTCATGATCACATTGCTGTTTGTGGAAGTTTGCTGTGTGCAAATTGGTTGCCAAGTTTCCTATGTTCCAACAGTGACTACAGTTTGAGAAGTGGTTCAGTGGCTGCAAAGTGCTTTGTCTCATCCAATGGTCATGAAAAACACAGGTATTTTCTAGACCCATCTTTTGTTTCTTTGCTTGCTGTATTATCATCCCTTTTGCCATTTAAGCTCCTGCTTTCTAGCATATCACAGACTTCCCCTTTTGGTCTCTCTAACCCTCTCCCCATTCCATGCCTCTGTACATGGTAAACACCTCTTACATCTTCAGCCTTTTTTGATGAATGTGCATTGACATTAACTCTGTTTCTCTCTCCATGATGCTGCCTGGCCTGCTAAGTATTTCCAGCATTTTTTGTTTTTATTCCAATTTATTTAACTTCTTAAGATGCAAAAGCCAGATAACATTTCTTTGAAATATCTCTCTGACCCTCAAAGGCTACAACAATGCTGCAGGATATTAGCATAAAATTATTCAATCATGCCTAATTAAATTCCATTGATGACATTCCAAAAATCCCAGATGGATTGGGAAATGTGGAATCACAAAGTTTATTTCATCGTCCATGTATCCTTATAACCATCAATCCCATTCTGAACTAGATATATTTCATAAACAAATATTTCTGGAAGACAAATGTGCACCCCATTGTTTACATCGGGTTACATAGGATATAAGGCACAATAACTGGCCATTCATCCAACCAGTCCATGCTCCACTTGAGCTTCCTCAACTAACTTTATCATCATAACCCTCCATTCCCTCCTTCCGCATATGTTTGTCTAGCTTCCTCTTAAGTGCATCTGTACTACTTGTTTCAACCACTCCCTGTGGTACAAACTCCACATTATTACCAATTTTAGTGTAAAGAAGTTCCCTCTGAATCCCCTATTGGATTACTTAGTGACTACCTTATAGTGATGACCTCTAGTTATGCTCTTCTCCACAAGAGAAAACATTCTCTCTGTATCCACTCTATCAAAACCTTTCACCATTTAAAAAACTTCTATTTGTCACCCCTCAGCCTTCCTTTCTCAAGAGAAAAGTGACACAGCCTGTCATTTTGACCAAAGTGGATTCCAGATTAGGTCAAATGTAACTTGAGGCAAAAGAAATTCCATCTATAACAATTTGAAAATGTTTAAGGAAGAACTAGTGGCAGATGAAGTTCAATGTGAAGTGTGAAGTGATTCATTTTAGTAGGAAGAACATGGAGAGGCAATGTAAAATAAAGGGTACAACTCTAAAGGGGGTGCAGGAGCATAGGGAACTGGGTGTATATGTGCATAAATCATTAAAGACAGCAGGGCAGGTGGAGAGAACAGTTAATAAAGCATGTAGTATCCTAGGCTTTATTAATAGGGAATAGAGTACAAGAGCAAGGAGGCTATGTTAAACTTGTATAAAACACTAGTTCAGCCTCAACTGGAGTATTGTGTCTAATTCGGGGCACCACATTTTAGGAAGGATGTGAAGGAATTAGAGAGACTGCAGGAAAGATTCACAAGAATGGCTACAGGATGAGGAACTACAGTTATTTAGATAGATTGGAGAAGTTGGGACAGATTTTCATGGAGAAAAGAAGGCTGAAAGGAGATTTGATAGAAGTATGCAAAATAATGAGTGGTCTGGATAGGGCGGATAGGGACAGACTCTTCTCACTGGTGGAAGGATCGAGAACAAGACAGTACAGATTTAAGGTAATTCACAAAAGAAACAATGGAGACATGAGGAGAAACCTTTTCATGCAGTGGTTGGTTAAGGTTTGGAATGCACTGTCTGAGAGTATGATGGAGGCAGGTTCAATCAAATCATTCAAGAAGGAATTTGACTGTTATCTGAAAAGGAAGAATGTGCAGGGTTATAGGGAGAAGCAGGTAAATAGCACTAGGTACATTGCTCATTCAGAGAGCTGGCACATACACAATGGACCGAATGGCCTCCTTCTGTGCTGTAATAATTCTGAGATACTGTGAATTATGGATCAGCATTCTGTCTTATCACCGCTAGGGTCTGGGTTAAAATTCAGTTCAGACCTTAGGGATGGATAGGCTCTTTCTCCGCCCACTGAATGGATCCTGCATTAAATGAGTTTGGATTGTCTAGAGGTTGCACTCTGGAATCTCAGTGGTTGCCAGAGGCATGTATCACAAACCAGTGGAACGTCAGCTCTTGGTTTTGCACCTACTCATTCTAATGGATGGAAAATCATAGGCCTGAGTTACAGAGCTTTATAATTACAAATCCTCTAAGTGCCCAAGGTAGAGAAATGGAATTTGCATTCCCTTAGTGGACGCAGGTTTACCGAACCTTAGTTCATCATTATCTGGCACTTGAATATAACCTGTTACGAAGTCATGCTTTTATAAAAAATGACTTTATGAATTTACTGGCTGGAAACCATTGATTGGATTTTGAAAACTGAAGCCACATTCCAGTGACATGAAACCCTAGCTTCTGAGGTGACTGAAAATCTGCATCACTATACACAATAAATTCCAAAGCTATTAAATCTAGAAAATGCCAGTGTAGGAAATTACCTTGAAGCAGTGTGAATGTGGTCATCTCCTAACCCATTTAAAGAATGTCTCGCCAGTCACCTGGGTGGGGACCACCTCAGACAATGAACTGTGGTTGGGAAAGGAATCTACTCCAGCCAAAATCTAAACAAGTAGAAACCATCCTGACTGAGTGCGACTTGACAGAGTGAGCGGCTGGGAGCTTGGTGAGTGAGGGAATCTTAAGGGTTAATCTCTTTCTAAAAATATAATTTTGTTTGCATTTAACATTTAACTAAAAAATATTGTTTAAGTTAAGCTTAAATCTCTTCCAGTCTTAAGCAGGGATAAACAAGCTCTCTACTAGAAAGCATTTAGTTAATTTAGTTAATGGGACAGCTAACTTAATGTGGTTTCTGTAGCTATAGCAGAGCTGACTCATCTGAGTCTCAGCTACTATAGATAGTATAGTGCAACTTGACACAGTGGGCAGTTGAGAGTTTGGTGAGTGAGGGAGTTTGGTGAAGAGTGGAAAGAAGTGTTCCTTTCTTTTTCTACTTTTCTCATTCTCCAGTATTTGGTTCTTACTTTGGTACAGAGGAAGAAGCTGATTGACGAGTAACTGGTAAGTTATTCTACTAATTCTACTTATAATAAGTAGTTTGTAAAGTTAAGGTATAGCAGGGCAGCTCGGTCAAGTGGAATGTGCATCCTGTGGCATTTGGGGAGTCATGAATGCCCAGTGTATCCTAGACAAACACATCTGCAGGAAGTGTCACTGGCTTTAGAAGCTTGAGGTCTAGGTTTCAGAACTCGAGTGGCAGCTGGAGTCACTGTATTGCATCTATGAGGCCGAGAACTATGTGGTTAGCACATTTAGGGAGATGGTCACACCACAATTAGGAACGTGCAGGCAGAGAGGGAATGGGTGATCACCAGGCTGCCTAAGAGAATCAGGCAGGTACTGCAGGAGTTTCCTGAGTCCATCTCTCGCACTAACTGATTTTCTATTTTGGATACTGCTTAGAGCAATGGCTTCTCAGAGGAGTGCAGAAAGAGCCAAATCTGTGGCATCACAGGTGGCTGAGCGGCACAGGAGGGGTGAAAGAAAAGTGGAAGAGCAATAGTGGTAGGGCAGTCATTAGTTAGGGGAACAGACAGGCGTTTCTGCAGCCATAGGTGTGACTCCAAGGTGGTATGTTGCATCCCTGGTGCCAGGGTCAAGGATGTACAGAGCGGCTGTTAGACATTCTTCTGAGGAAGGGTGAACAGTCAGAGGTCATGGTCCACATTGGTACCAACAACATAGGTAGGAAAAGGGATGAGGTCCTGAAAGAAGATTTTAGGGAGTTAGGAAAGAAATTAAAAAGCAGGACCTCAAAAGCAATAATCTCAGGATCACACTGAGTGCCACATGCTAGTGAGCATAGGAATAGGAGGATCGAGCGATTGAACATGTGGTTGGAGAATTGGTGTAGGAGGGAGGGCATCAGATTTCTGAGGCCGGTTCTGGGGTAGGTGGGACCTGTACAAAATGGATGGGCTGCACCTTAGCAGGACCGGGGCTAACATTTTCACAGGAAGATTTGCTAGCGCCGTTGGGGAACATTTAAACTAGATTAGAAGTGGGATGGAAACCTGAGAGGCAGCTGGTAACAGGAAGTAGATAAATAGTAAGCAAAATTAGAAGGCAGACGAAGTGAAGGCAACTATCAAGTAGGATCATAATGCTAAAAAGACAAAGTTAAGGGCACCTTATCTGAATGCATACAGCATTCACTACAGGTTAGATGATTTAAAGGCACAAATAGAGGTAAATAGATTTAATTTAAGTGCCATCACAGATACACGATTACAGGACGACCGAGACTGGGAATTGAATATTCAAAGTTATTCGTCATTTAGGAAGGATAGGCAAAAAAGGAAAAAGAGGTGGGGTAGTGCTGTTAATAAGGGATGGGATCAGTACATTAGTGAGAGGATCTTAGATCGAGGGATCAAGATGTAGAATCAGTTTGGATGGAGCTAAGAAATAGCAAGGGGCTACAAACATTGGTAAGAGTTGTTTATAGGCCACCAAACTGTAGTGGTAACGTTGGGCACAGTATAGATCAGGAAATTAGAACTGCATGTAACATGGGTAATACAGTAATAATGGGTGACTTAATTTACATATAGACTGCGTAAACCTAATTAGCACTAATGCTGTGGAGGATGAATTCTTGGAGTGTGTATGAGATGGGTTTCTGAAGCAGTACATTGAAAAACCAATGAGGGATCAGGCTATTTTAGATTTTGTCATATGTAATGAGAAAGGGCTAATTAATAACCTTGCTATAAAGGAGCCTCTAGGAAATGGTGACCATGATACGATAGAATTTTGCATGAAGTTTGAAAGTGAAAGAGTTTATTCTGAAACTAAAGTCCTAACTCTGAACAAAGGAAATTATGAAGTTATGAGGGGCAAGTTGGCTATGGTGGATTGGGAAAATAGATTAAAAGATTTGATGGTAAATAGGCTATAGCTAGTATTTAAATAAGTATTACATGGTCTACAACAAATATACATTCCTTTAAGATACAAAAACCAACAGGAAAGGTGAATCAACTGTGGCTAACAGAATAAGTTAAAGATTGCTTTAGATCAAAGAAAGTGGATTATAAGGTTGCCAGAAAAAATAGTAAGCCAGAGATTTGGGTGCAACTTAGAAAACAGCAAAGGAGGACTAAGAAACTCATAAATAAAGGGAGAAGAGAATATGAACGCAAGTTAGCGAGAAACATAAAGGTGACTGTAAAAGCTTTTTAGGTATGTGAAAAGGAAAAGATTATCAAAGTCAAGTGTGGGCCCATTACAAGCGGTGACAGAAGAATTTATTCTGTAGAATAGGGAAATGGCGGAGAAGCTAAACAATTAGTTTGTGCCTGCCTTCACGGAGGAAGATACCGGAAATCTCCCAGGAATACAAGGGAACTAAGGGGCTTGTGAAAATAAGGAACTAAAAGAAATTAATATTAATAAAGAGGTAGTACTCAAAAAATTAATTGGGCTGAAGTTGATAAATCCCTTGGACCAGATGAGTTACATCCTAGAGTGTTGAAGTAGGTGGCTATAGAGATGGTGGATGCACGGGTGGTTATCTTTCAAAATTCTATAGATCCTGGAAAGGTTCCTACATACTGGAACGTAGCAAATGTAATCCCGCTATTTAAAAAGGGTGAAAGAAAGAAAATGGACAGCTACAGATCTGTTAGTTTGACGTCAGAAGTAGGGAAAATGTTTCCAATCTATGATAAAGGATGTGATAACTAGACACTTGGAAAATAATGATACGATTGGGCAGAGTCAACATGGATTTATGAAAGGGAAGTCATGTTTGACAAACCTGTTGGAGATTTTTGAGGATGTTACTAGCAACATAGATAAAGGAGAACCAGTGGATGTTGTGTATTTGGATTTTCAGAAGGCTTTTGTTAAGGTCCCACACATGAGGTTAGTAAACAAAATTAAAGCACATGGGATTGGGAGGTAATATGCTGGTATGAATTGAGAATTGGTTAACAGGCAGAAAATAGAGAGTAGGAATAAGCGGGTCATTCTCAGGTTGGCAGGCTATTACTAGTACGGTACCATAAGTGCTGAGGCAACAGCTGTTTACAATTTATATTATTGATTTAGATGTGGGGGCCAAATGTAATATTTCCAAATTTGCTGATGACACAAAACTAAGAGGGAATGTAAGTTGTGAGGAAGATGCAAGGAGGCTTCAAGGGGACTTGAACAGGCCAAGTTAATGGGCAAGAACATGCCAGATGAAAAATTATGTGAATAAGTGTGAAGTTATCCACTTTGGTAGCAAAAACAGAAAGGCAGAGTATTTCTTAAATGGTGAGAAGTTGGGAAGTATTGATGTCCAGAGGGACCTGGGTGTCCTTTTTCATGAGTCACTAAAAGCTAGCAGGTAGGTGCAGCAAGCAATTAGAAAGGCAAATGGTATGGTGCCCTTCATCACAGGGGGATTTGAGTGCAGGAGTAAAGATGTCTTGCTGCAATTGTATAGAGCCTTGGTGAGACTGCACCTGGAGTATTGTGTACAGTTTTGGTCTCCTTATCTAAGGAAGGATATACTTGCCATAGAGAGTGTGCTATGGAGGTTCACCAGGCTAATCCCTGGGATGTCAGGGTTGTCTT